>NC_056746.1:1448204340-1448251064 GCF_019279795.1 Protopterus annectens | reverse complement strand
TTTTTTTTTTTTTAATTTTTTCATTTTTTTGGTTGTAATTTCCCGGAAAAACAAATGGCACAAAAGCTGATTTAAGTATACCTTTCTCTGGACATTATTTAAGATTACATATTTGTTGATATTTCTTTAATTGAATATTGTGCTTTTGGTCTCTCTGCAGTTAGTTGCCTGACATGTGAAAAAAAGTGTATCCATCTGGGTTCAATGAATGTTGTTTGACTGCTTTTTAAATTCTGTGTTAACTCTTAGCCTGGGGGATTCTGTTTGCATTATAACCTGTGTTTGTCACATTTCTGTGAATCATTTCTGCTCATCATCTGAGCTGTTGGATACTGAGATTAGCCTGCAAAAATGAACTGGACACAAAAGCTGATTTAAGTATACTTTTCTCTGCCCTTTGCTTATTTAAGATTAGATATTTGTAGGTTTTTGCTTCCTTGAATATTGTGCTTTCTGTCTCTCTGCAGTTAGTTGCCTGAAGTGTGAAAAACTTTAGCCCATAGGTTTCATGATAGTAGCCCTGAAAAGTGTGAAAAAAGTGTAGCCATCTGGGTTCAGTGAAAGTTGTTTGACTGCTTTTGAAATTCTGGGTTAAGTCTTACTCTGGGGGTTTCTGTTTGCATTATAATCCGTGTTGGTCACATTTCTGTGAATCATTTCTGCTCATCATCTGATCAGTTGGATGCTGAGACTTGTCTGCATAAATCATCTACAAACACACATGCTGATTTAAGTATACTTTTTTCTGCACTTTGCTTATTTTAGATTAGATATTTGTAGATTTTTTGTTTCAACTAATATTGTGCCCTCTATCTCTCTGCAGTTACTTGCCTGAAGTGTGAAAAATGTGCATCCTTCTGGGTTCTTTGAAATTTTTTAGAATGCTTTTGAAATTCTCTGCTAACTCTCAGCCTGTGGAGTTTCTGTTTGCTTTATGATCTGTGTTGGTCACATTTCTGGGAATCGTTTCTCATCATCTGAGCTGTTGACTGCTGAGATTTGCCTGCAAATATCAACTGGGCACACAAGCTGATTTGAGTATACTTTTCTCTGCACTTTGCTTATTTTAGATTAGACATTTGTAGATATTTGTTTCATTGAATATTGTGTTCTCTGTCTCTCTGCCGTTAGTTGCCTGAAGTGTCAAAAAAGTGCTGCCATCTGGGTTCATTGAAAGTGTTTAGACTGCTTTTAAAATTCTGTGTTAACTCTTAGTCTGAGGTTTCTGTTTGCATTATAACCCATTTTGGTCAAAATTCTGTGACTAATTTCATCTCATCATCTGAGATGTTGGATGATAAGATTTGCTATCGTAAATCATCTGGACACACAAGCTAATTTAAGTAAATTTTTCTCTGTACTTTGCTTAGTTACGATTAGATATTTGTAGATATTTGTTTCACTGAATATTGTGCTCTCAGTCTCTCTGCAGTTAGTTGCCTGAAGTGTTAAAAAAGTGTAGCCATCTCGGTTCATAGAAAGTTGTTAACTATTTTTGAAATTCTGCATTGACTTTTAGCCCGGGGGGCTTATATTTGTATTATAATCTGTGTTGGTCACATTTCTGTGAATCATTTCTACTCATCATCTTAGCTGTTAGCTGCTAAGATTTGCCTGCAAACATCCACTGAACACACATGCTGATTTAAGTATTCTTTTCTCTGCACTTTGCTTATTTAAGATTAGATATATGTTGATATTTTTTTCATTAAATATTGTGTTGTCTGTCTCTCTTCTGTTAGTTGCCTAAAGTGTGAAAAAAGTGTAGCCATCTAGGTTCAATGAAAGTTGTTTGACTGCTTTTGAAATTCTGTGTTAACTCTTAGCCTGGGGGTATCTGTTTGTGGTATAGTTTGTGTTGGTCAAATTACTGTAAATCATTTCTACTCATCATCTGAGTTTTTGGATCCTGAGATTTGCCGGCAAAAATCAACTGGACACCCAAGCTGACTTAAGTATATTTTTTTCTGCACTTTGCTTATTTCAGATTAGATATTTGTATATATTTGTTTTTTTTTTTTTTTATTGTGCTCTCGGTCTCTTTGTACTTAGTTGGCTGAAGTGTGCAAAAAGTGTAGCCATCTTTGCTCAGTGAAAGTTTTTAGACTGCTTTTGAAATTCTCTATTAACTCTTAGCCTGATGTTTTTTGTTCGCATATAATCTGTGATTGTCACATTTCTGTGGATCATTTCTGCTCATCATCTGAGCTGTTGGCTACTGAGATTTGCCTGCAGAAATCAACTGGACACACAAGCTGATTTAAGTATACTTTTCTCTGCACTTTGCCTTTTTAAGATTAGATATTTGTTTCATTGAATATTGTGCTCTCTGTCTTTCTGCAGTTAGCCTGAAGTGTGAGAAAGTGTTGCCGTCTGGGTTAATTGAAAGTTGTTAGACTGCTTTTGAAGTTCTGTGTTAACTCTTAACACTGGGGATTTCTGTTTGCAATACAATCTGTGTTGGTCACATTTCTGTCAATCATTTCTGCTCATCATCTGTGTTGTTTGCTGCTGATATTTGCCTGCAAAAGACAAATGGACACACAAGCTGATTTAAGTATACAATTCTCTGGACTTTATTTAAGGTTACATATTTTTAGAAATTTGTTTAATTGAATATTGTGCTCTCGGTCTCATAGCAGTTAGTTGCCTGAAGTGTGAAAAAAGTATAGCCATCTGGGTTCAATGAAAGCTTTTTTGATTGCTTTTGAAATTCTGTGTTAACTCTTAGCCTGGGGGGTTCTGTTTGCATTATGATCTGTATTGGTCACATTTCTGTGAATCATTTCTTCTTATCATCTGAGCTGTTGACTGCTGAGATTTGCCTGCAAAAATCAACTGGAGGTGCAAGCTGATTTAACTATACTTTTCTCTGTAATTTGCTTATTTAGGATTAGATATTCATAGATATTTATTTCATTGAATATTGTGTTCTATTCTTAATCATTTCTTCTTATCACCTGAGCTGTTGACTGCTGAGATTTGCCTGCAAAAATCAACTGGAGGTGCAAGCTGATTTAACTATACTTTTCTCTGTAATTTGCTTATTTAGGATTAGATATTCACAGATATTTGTTTCATTGAATATTGTGTTCTATGTCTCTTTGAAGTTAGTTGCTTGAAGTGTCAAACAAGTGTAGCCATCTGAGTTCAGTGAAAGTTGTAAGACTGCTTTTGAAATTCTGTGTTAACTCTCAGCCTGGGGTTTCTGTTTGCATTATAATCTGTGTTGGTCACATTTCTGTCAATCATTTCTGCGCATTATCCTAGCTGTTGGTTGCTGAGATTTGCCTGCATAAATCCACTGAACACACATGCTGATTTAAGTATACTTTTATCTGCACTTCGCTAATTTCAGAATAGATATTTGTATATATTTGTTTTATTGAATATTGTTCTCTCTATCTCTTTGCACTTAATTGCCTGAAGTGTGAAAAAGAGTAGCCATTCAGGCTCACTGAAAGTTCTAAGACTGCGTTTGAAATTCTGTGTTAACTCGCAGTCTGAGTGTAACGGTTTGCATTATAATCTGTGCTGGTCACATTTCCATTCTGCTCATAATCTGAGTTGTTGGATGCTGAGATTTGCCTGCAAAAGTCAAATGGACACACAATCTGATTTAACTATACTTTTCTCTCTACTTTGCTTTTCTAAGATTCGATATTTGTACATATTTGTTTCATTGAATATTGTCCTCTCTGTCTTTCTGCACTTAGTTGCCTGAACCTTGAAAAAGTGTAGCCATCTGGGTACAATGAAAGTTGTTTGACTGCTTTTTCAATTCTGTGTTAACTCTTAGCTTGGGTTTTTGTATAATTTATAATCTGTGCTGGTTACATTTGTGTCAATCATTTCTGCTCATCATCTGAGCTGTTGGATGCTGAGATTGTCCTGTAGAAATCCACTTAACACACATGCTGATTTAAGTATGCTTTTCTCTGTGCTTTGCTTAAGATTAGATACTTGTAGATATTTGTTTTGTTGAATATTGTGCTCTCAGTCCCTCTGCAGTTAGTTGCCTGAGGTTTGAGAAATGTGTAGACATCTGGGTGCAATGAAGGTTGTTTGCTTTTGAAATTATTTCTTAACTATAAGCCTGAGGGTTTCTGTTTGCATTACAATCTGTGTTGGTCACATTTCTGTGAATCATTTCTGCTCATCATCTGAGCTGTTGGCTGCTGAGTTTTTCCTGCAGAAATCCACTTAACACACAGGCTGATTTCAGTATGCTTTTCTCTGTGCTTTGCTTATTTAAGATTAGATGTTTGTAGATATTTGTTTCATTTAATATTGTGCTCTCTGTCCATCTGCAGTTAATAACCTGCAGTGTGAGAAAGTGTAGCCATCTGGGTTCATTGAAAGTTGTTAGACTGCTTTTGAGGTTCTGTGTTAACTCTTAGCCCTGGGGGTTTTTGTTTGCAATATAATCTGTGTTGGTCACATTTTTATGAATCATTTCTGCTCATGTTGGCTAATGTGATTTGCCTGCAAAAAACAAATGGCACAAAAGCTGATTTAAGTATACCTTTCTCTGGGCTTTATTTAAGGTTACATATTTGTAGATATTTCTTTAATTGAATATTGTGCTCTTGGTCTCTCTGCAGGTAGTTCCCTGACGTGTGAAAAAAGTGTATCCATCTGGGTTCAATGAAAGTTGTTCGACTGCTTTTTAAAATCTGTGTTAACTCTTAGCCTGGGGGGTTCTGTTTGCATTATAACCTGTGTTGGTCACATTTCTGCTCATCATTTTTGCTCATCATCTGAGCTGTTGGATACTGAGATTAGCCTGCAAAAATGAACTGGACACAAAAGCTGATTTAAGTATATTTTTCTCTGCCCTTTGCTTATTTAAGATTAGATATCTGTAGGTTTTTGCTTCCTTGAATATTGTGCTTTCTGTCTCTCTGCAGTTAGTTGCCTGAAGTGTGAAAAGGTTTAGCCATCTAGGTTCAATGATAGTTGCTTGAAGTGTGAAAAAGTGTAGCCATCTGGGTTCAGTGAAAGTTGTTTGACTGCTTTTGAAATTTTGGGTTAAGTCTTAGCCTGGGGGTTTCTGTTTGCATTATAATCCATGTTGGTCACATTTCTGCTCATCATTTCTGCTCATCATCTGAGCAGTTGGATGCTGAGACTTGTCTGCATAAATCAGCTAGACACACATGCTGATTTAAGTATACTTTTTCTGCAATTTGCTTATTTTAGATTAGATATTTGTAGATTTTTGTTTCAATGAATATTGTGCTCTCTATCTCTCTGAAGTTACTTGCCTGAAGTGTGAAAAATGTGCATCCTTCTGGAGTCTTTGAAATTTGTTAGAATGCTTGTGAAATTCTCTGCTAACTCTCAGCCTATGGGGTTTCTGTTTGCTTTATGATCTGTGTTGGTCACATTTCTGTGAATCATTTCTCCTCATCATCTAAGCTGTTGACTGCTGAGATTTGCCTGCAAATATCAACTGGGCACACAAGCTGATTTGAGTATACTTTTCACTGCACTTTGCTTATTTTAGACATTTGTAGATATTTGTTTCATTGAATATTGTGTTCTCTGTCTCTCTGCAGTTAGTTGCCTAAAGTGTCAAAAAAGTGCTGCCATCTGGATTCATTGAAAGTGTTTAGACTGCTTTTAAAATTCTGTGTTAACTTTTAGTCTGAGGTTTCTGTTTGCATTATAACCCATTTTGGTCAAAATTCTGTGACTAATTTCATCTCATCATCTGAGATGTTGACTGATAAGATTTGCCATCGTAAATCATCTGGACACACAAGCTAATTTAAGTAAATGTTTCTCTGTACTTTGCTTAGTTACGATTAGATATTTGTAGATATTTGTTTCACTGAATTTTGTGCTCTCGGTCTCCCTGCAGTTAGTTGCCTGAAATGTTAAAAAAGTGTAGACATCTGGGTTCATAGAAAGTTGTTAACTATTTTTGAAATTCTGTGTTGACTTTTAGCTTGGGGGCTTCTATTTGTATTATAATCTGTGCTGGTCACATTTCTGTGAATCATTTCTACTCATCATCTGAGCTGTTAGCTGCTAAGATTTGCCTGCAAACATCCACTGAACACACACACTGATTTAAGTATATGTTTCTCTGCACATTGCTTATTTAAGATTAGATATATGTTGATATTTTTTTCATTAAATATTGTGCTGTCTGTCTCTCTTCTGTTAGTTGCCTAAAGTGTGAAAAAAGTGTAGCCATCTAGGTTCAATGAAAGTTGTTCGACTGCTTTTGAAATTCTGTGTTAACTCTTAGCCTGGGGGTATCTGTTTGTGGTATATTTTGTGTTGGTCAAATTACTGTAAATCATTTCTACTCATCATCTGAGCTTTTGGATCCTGAGATTTGCCTGCAAAAATGAACTGGACACCCAAGCTGACTTAAGTATAATTTTTTCTGCACTTTGCTTATTTCAGATTAGATATTTGTATATATATATATATATATATATATATATATATATATATATATATATATATATATATTTTTTATATTGTGCTCTCAGCCTTTTCACACTTACTTGGCTGAAGTATGTAAAAAGTGTATCCATCTTTGCTCACTGAAAGTTTTTAGACTGCTTTTGAAATTCTCTATTAACTCTTAGCCTGATGTGTTTTGTTTGAATTATAATCTGTGATTGTCACACTTCTGTGAATCATTTCTGCTCATCATCTGAGCTGTTGGCTACTGAGATTTGCCTGCAGAAATCAACTGGACACACAAGCTGATTTAAGTATACTTTTCTCTGCACTTTTTTTTTAAGATTAGATATTTGTAGATATTTGTTTCATTGAATATTGTGCTCTCTGTCTTTCTGCAGTTAGCCTGAAGTGTGGGAAAGTGTTGCCGTCTGGGTTCATTGAAAGTTGTTAGACTGCTTTTGAAGTTCTGTGTTAATTCCTAACTCTGAGGTTTCTGTTTGCAATACAATCTGTGTTGGTCACATTTCTGTCAATGATTTCTGCTCATCATCTGTGCTGTTTGCTGCTGAGATTTGCCTGCAAAAAACAAATGGACACACAAGCTGATTTAAGTATACCTTTCTCTGGACTTTATTTAAGATTACATATTTGTAGATATTTGTTTCATTGAATATTGTGCTCTCGGTCTCACTGCTGTTAGTTGCCTGAAGTGTGAAAAAAGTATAGCCATCTGGGTTCAATGAAAGTTGTTTGATTGCTTTTGAAATTCTGTGTTAACTCTTAGCCTGGGGGGTTCTGTTTGCATTATAATCTGTATTGGTCACATTTCTGTGAATCATTTCTGCTCTTCATCTGAGCAGTTGGATGCTGAGATTTGCCTGCAAAAATCAACTTGACACACAATCTGATTTAAGTATACTCTTCTCTGTACTTTTCTTATTTAAGATGACATATTTCTAGATATTTGTTTCATTGAATATTGTGGTTTCGGCCTCTCTGCAGTTAGTTTCCTGAAGTGTGAAAAAGTGTAGCCATCTCGGTTCATTGAAAGTTGTTAGACTGCTTTTGAAATTCTGTGTTAACTCTTTGCCTGGGGTTTCTGTTTGCATTATAATCTGTGTTGGTCACATTTCTGTGAATCATTTCTGCTCATCATCTGAGCTGTTGGCTGCTGAGATTTGCCTGCAAAAATCAACTGGACACACAAGCTGATTTAAATAGACTTTTCTGAGCACTATGTTTCTTTAAAATTAGATATTTGTAGATTTTTCTTTCATTGAATATTGTGCTCTCTGTCTGTCTGCAGTTAGTTGCCTGAAGTGTGAGAAAATGAAGCTATCTGGTTTCATTGTAAGTTGTTAGACTACTTTTAAAATTCTATGTTAACTTTTAGCCTGGGTGTTTCTTTTTGCATTATAATCTGTCTTGGTCACATTTCTGTCAATCATTTCTGCTTATCATCTTAGCTGTTGGCTGCTTTGATTTGCCTGTAAAAACCAACTGAGCTCACAAGCTGATTTGAGTATACTTTTTTCTGCACTTTGCTTATTTTAGATAAGATATTTGTAGATTTTTGTTTCAATGAATATTGCGCTCTCTGTCTTTCTGCAGTTACTTGCCTGAGGTGTGAAAAATGTACAGCCTTCTGAGTTCATTGAAATTTGTTAGAATGCTTTTGAAATTCTCTGCTAACCCTCAGCCTGGGGGTTTCTGTTTGCTTTATAATCTGAGTTGGTCACATTTCTCTGAATCGTTTCTCCTCATCATCTGAGCTGTTGGCTGCTGAGATTTGCCTGCAAATATCAACTGGGCACACAAGCTGATTTGAGTATACTTTTCTCTGTACTTTGCTTATTTTAGATTAGATAATTGTAGATATTTGTTTCATTGAATATCGTGATTCTTTCTCTCTGCAGTTAGTTGCCTAAAGTGTGAAATAAGTGCAGCCATCTGAGTTCATTGAAAGTGTTTAGACTGCTTTGGAAATTCTTTGTTAACTCTTAGCCTGGGCTTTCTGTTTGCATTATAACCCATTTTGGTCACATTTCTGTGACTCATTTCAGCTCATCATCTGAGCTGTTGGCTGATGAGATTTGCATTCATAAATCATCTGGACACACAAGCTGATTTAAGTACATTTTTATCAGTACTTTGCTTAGTTAAGATTAGATATTTGTAGATGTTTGTCTAATTTAATATTTTGCTCTCAGTCTCTCTGAAGTTAGTTGCCTGAAGTGTGAAAAATGTAGCCATCTGGGTTCATAGAAAGTTAACTATTTTTGAAATTCTGTGTTGACTCTTAGCCTGGGGGTTCTGTTTGTATTATAATCTGTGTTGGTCACATTTCTGTGAATCATTTCTACTCATCATCTGAGCTGTTGGCTGCTGAGATTTGTCTGCAAAAATCAACTGGACATACTAGCTGATTTAAGTATACTTTTCTGTGCACTTTGCTTATTGAAGATTCAATATTTGTAGAAATTTCTTTCACTGGATATTGTGCTCTCTGTCTCTCAGCTATTAGTTGCCTGAAATGTGAAAAAAGTGTAGCCATCTGGTTTCATTGAAAGTTGTTAGGCTGCTTTTAAATTTGTGCTGTCTGTCTCTCTGTACTTAGTTGCCTGAAGTGTGAAAACAGTGTAGCCATCTGAGTTCATTGAAAGTTGTTAGACTGTTTTTAACATTCTCTGTTAACTCTTAGTCTGGGGTTCTGTTTGCATTATAATCTGTGTTGGTCACATTTCTGTGAATCATTTCTGCTCATCATCTGAGCTGTTGGCTGCTGAAATTTGCCTGCAAAAATCAACTGGAGGCACAAGCTGATTTAATTATACTTTTCTCTGCAATTTGCTTATTTAAGATTAGATATTTGTAGATATTTGTTTCATTGAATATATTGTTTTCTGTCTCTCTGCATTTAGTTGCCTGAAGTCTCAAAAAATAGTATACATTCCGAGTTCACAGAAAGTTGTTAGACTGCTTTTGAAATTCTGTGTTAACTGTTATCCTGGGGTTTCTGTTTGCATTATAATCTGTGTTGGTCACATTGCTGTGAATCATTTCTACTCATTATCTGAGCTGGTGGCTGCTGAGATTCGTCTGCAAAATCAATTGGACACACATGTTGATGTAAGTATACTTTTCTCTGCACATTGCTTATTTAAGATTAGATATTTGTTTTATTGAATAGTGTGCTCTCTGTCTCTCTCTCTCTCTCTGTCGTTAGTTGGAAGAAGTGTGAAAAAAGTGTTGCCATCTGGGTGAATTGAAAGTTGTTAGACTGCTTTTGAATTTTTTGTTCACTCTCAGCCTGGGAATTCTGTTTGCATTATAATCTGTGTTGGCAACATTGCTGTGAATCATTTCTACTCATCATCTGAGCTGTTGGCTTGCTGAGAATTGTCTTCAAAAATCAATTGGACACATTAGCTGATTTAAGTATACTTTTCTCTGCACTTTGCTTATTGAAGATTAGATATTTGTAGATATTTGTTTAATTGGATATTGTGCTCTCTGTCACTTAGCAGTTAATTGCCCGAAGCATGAAAAATGTGTAGCCATCTGCGTTCATTGAAAGATGTTAGACTGCTTTTGAAATTCTGTGTTAACTCTAAGCCTGGGGGTTCTGTTTGCATTATAATATGTGTTGGTCACATTTCTGTGAATCATTACTGCTCATGATCTGAGTTGTTGGCTGCTGAGATTTGCCTGCAAAAATCATCTGGACACACAAACGTATTTAAGTATACTTTTTTCTGCGCTTTGCATTTTTATGATTAGATATTTGTGGATATTTGTTTCATTGAATATTGTGCTTTCTGTAGTTAGTTGTCTGAAGTGTGAAAAAAGTGTAGCCATCTGAGTTCATTGAAAGTTGTTAGACTGCTTTTAACATTCTCTGTTGACTCTTAGTCTGGGGGGTTGTTTGCAATATAATCTGTGTTGGTCACATTTCTGTGAATCATTTCTTCTTATCATCTGAGCTGTTGACTGCTGAGATTTGCCTGCAAAATTCAACTGGGGGTGCAAGCTGATTTAACTAAACTTTTCTCTGTAATTTGCTTATTTAGGATTAGATATTCATAGATATTTATTTAATTGAATATTGTGTTCTATGTCTCTTTGCAGTTAGTTGCTTGAAGTGTCAAAAAAGGTGTAGCCATCTGAGTTCAGTGAAAGTTGTTAGACTGCTTTTGAAATTCTGTGTTAACTCTCAGCCTGGGGTTTCTGTTTGCATTATAATCTGTGTTGGTCACATTTCTGTCAATCATTTCTGCTCATTATCTTAGCTGTTGGCTGCTGAGATTTGCCTGCATAAATCCACTGAACACACACGCTGATTTAAGTATACTTTTCTCTGCACTTCGCTAATTTCAGAATAGATATTTGTATATATTTGTTTTATTGAATACTGTTCTCTCTGTCTCTTTGCACTTAGTTGCCTGAAGTGTGAAAAAAGAGTAGCCATTCGGGCTCACTGAAAGTTTTAAGACTGCTTTTGAAATTCTGTGTTAACTCTCAGTCTGAGGGTAACTGTTTGCATTATAATCTGTGCTGGTCACATTTCTATTCTGCTCATAATCTGAGTTGTTGGATGCTGAGATTTGCCTGCAAAAATCAACTGGACACACAAACTGATTTAAGTATACTTTTCTCTCTACTTTGCTTTTCTAAGATTCAATATTTGTACATATTTGTTTCATTGAATATTGTCCTCTCTGTTTTTCTGCACTTAGTTGCCTGAACCTTGAAAAAGTGTAGCCATCTGGGTTCAATGAAAGTTGTTTGACTGCTTTTTCAATTCTGTGTTAACTCTTAGCTTGGGTTTCAGTATACATTATAATATGTGCTGGTTACATTTGTGTCAATCATTTCTGCTCATCATCTGAGCTGTTGGCTGCTGAGATTGTCCTGCAGAAATCCACTTAACACACATGCTGATTTAAGTATGCTTTTCTCTGTGCTTTGCTTAAGATTAGACACTTGTAGATATTTGGTTTGTTGAATATTTTGCTCTCTGTCCCTCGGCAGTTAGTTGCCTGAGGATTGGAAAATGTGTAGACATCTGGGTGCAATGAAGGTTGTTTGACTGCTTTTGAAATTAATTCTTAACTATAAGCCTGGGGGTTTCTGTTTGCAGTACAATCTGTGTCGGTCACATTTCTGTGAATCATTTCTGCTCATCATCTGAGCTGTTGGCTGCTGAGATTTTCCTGCAGAAATCCACTTAACACACAGGCTGATTTAAGTATGCTTTTCTCTGTGCTTTGCTTATTTAAGATTAGATGTTTGTAGATATTTGTTTCATTTAATATTGTGCTCTCTGTCCATCTGCAGTTAGTAGCCTGCAGTGTGAGAAAGTGTAGCCATCTGGGTTCATTGAAAGTTGTTAGACTGCTTTTGAAGTTCTGTGTTAACTCTTAGCCCTGGGGGTTTCTGTTTGCAATATAATCTGTGTTGGTCACATTTCTATGAATCATTTCTGCTCATCATCTGAGCTGTTGGCTAATGAGATTTGCCTGCAAAAAACAAATGACACAAAAGCTGATTTAAGTATACCTTTCTCTGGACTTTATTTAAGATTACATATTTGTAGATATTTCTTTAATTGAATATTGTGCTCTTGGTCTCTCTGCAGTTAGTTGCCTGACGTGTGAAAAAAGTGTATCCATCTGGGTTCGATGAAAGTTGTTCTACTGCTTTTTAAATTCTGTGTTAACTCTTAGCCTGGGGGGTTCTGTTTGCATTATAACCTGTGTTGGTCACATTTCTGTGAATCATTTCTGCTCATCATCTGAGCTGTTGGATACTGAGATTAGCCTGCAAAAATGAACTGGACACAAAAGCTGATTTAAGTATACTTTTCTCTGCCCTTTGCTTATTTAAGATTAGATATTTGTAGGTTTTTGCTTCCTTGAATATTGTGCTCTCTGTCTCTCTGCAGTTAGTTGCCTGAAGTGTGAAAAACTTTAGCCATCTAGGTTCAATGATAGTTGCCTGAAGTGTGAAAAAAGTGTAGCCATCTGGGTTCAGTGAAAGTTGTTTGACTGCTTTTGAAATTCTGGGTTAAGTCTTAGCCTTTGGGTTTCTGTTTGCATTATAATCCGTGTTGGTCACATTTCTGTGAATCATTTCTGCTCATCATCTGAGCAGTTGGATGCTGAGACTTGTCTGCATAAATCAGCTAGACACACATGCTGATTTAAGTATTCTTTTTTCTGCACTTTGCTTATTTTAGATTAGATATTTGTAGATTTTTGTTTCAATGAATATTGTGCTCTCTATCTCTTTGCAGTTACTTGCCTGAAGTGTGAAAAATGTGTATCCTTCTGGGTTCTTTGAAATTTGTTAGAATGCTTTTGAAATTCTCTGCTAACTCACAGCCTATGGGGTTTCTGTTTGCTTTATGATCTGTGTTGGTCACATTTCTGTGAATCATTTCTCCTCATCATCTGAGCTGTTGACTGCTGAGATTTGCCTGCAAATATCAACTGGGCACACAAGCTGATTTGAGTATACTTTTCACTGCACTTTGTTTATTTTAGACATTTGTAGATATTTGTTTCATTGAATACTGTGTTCTCTGTCTCTCTGCAGTTAGTTGCCTGAAGTGTCAAAAAAGTGCTGCCATCTGGGTTCATTGAAAGTGTTTAGACTGCTTTTAAAATTCTGTGTTAACTCTTAGTCTGAGGTTTCTGTTTGCATTATAACCCATTTTGGTCAAAATTCTGTGATTAATTTCATCTCATCATCTGAGATGTTGGCTGATAAGATTTGCCATCGTAAATCATCTGGACACACAAGCTAATTTAAGTAAATTTTTCTCTGTACTTTGCTTAGTTACGATTAGATATTTGTAGATATTTGTTTCACTGAATATTGTGCTCTCGGTCTCCCTGCAGTTAGTTGCCTGAAGTGTTAAAAAAGTGTAGCCATCTGGGTTCATAGAAAGTTGTTAATTATTTTTGAAATTCTGTGTTGACTTTTAGCCTGGGTGGCTTCTATTTGTATTATAATCTGTGTTGGTCACATTTCTGAGAATCATTTCTACTCATCATCTGAGCTGATAGCTGCTAAGATTTTCCTGCAAACATCCACTGAACACACACGCTGATTTAAGTATACTTTTCTCTGCACTTTGCTTATTTAAGATTAGATATATGTTGATATTTTTTTCATTAAATATTGTGCTGTCTCTCTCTTCTGTTAGTTGCCTAAAGTGTGAAAAAAGTGTAGCCGTCTAGGTTCATTGAAAGTTGTTCGACTGCTTTTGAAATTTTGTGTTAACTCTCAGCCTGGGGGTATCTGTTTGTGGTATAGTTTGTGTTGGTCAAATTACCGTAAATCATTTCTATTCATCATCTGAGCTTTTGGATCCTGAGATTTGCCTGCAAAAATCAACTGGGCACCCAAGCTGACTTAAGTATAATTTTTTCTGCACTTTGCTTATTTCAGATTAGATATTTGTACATATTTTTTTTACATTGTGCTCTCGGTCTCTTCACAATTAGTTGGCTGAAGTGTGAAAAAAGTGTAGCCATCTATGCTCACTGAAAGTTTTTAGACTGCTTTTGAAATTCTCTATTAACTCTTAGCCTGATGTTTTTTGTTTGCATTATAATCTGTGATTGTCACATTTCTGTGAATCGTTTCTGCTCATCATCAGAGCTATTGGCTACTGAGATTTGCCTGCAGAAATCAACTGGACACAGAAGCTGATTTAATTAGAAGTTATATACTTACCTTAACATTCCATCTGAGTAGTTAAACTTCATTTGTCAGCAACCTATGGGTTTATCGGATCCAAGCTGGCAGCTTCCAACAGCTAAGATCTGTGCTCCAAGCTCCTCCCCCTAACCCATAATCCCCTGCTATCCTTTCCTGACCTCAGATTGAGTTTGCCTATCCATAAACCATATGATACCAAGAACCACCTCCCTATTCTAACTAGGAAATAGTCCGCCATGATAGCAGGAGACCTTAGAACATCCATATAGGTTAGGGGGATGGAGGGAGGGACAGCTGCTGACAAATGAAGTTTACCTACTCAGATGGAACTTTATGGTAAGTACATAACGTCTAAATCTGAAGTAGTTAACTTCATTTGTCCATCAACCTATGGGACAGAGTCCCCAGCTACCTGATTCTTGGGCGGTCCTCATGGAAGGATGTTCCGGAGCACTGCAGTGCCAAAAGATGCTCTCCATCTGGAAACAAAATCCAACTTGTAGTGATTTATAAATGTATGAGATGAAGCCCAAGAGGCTGCTGAACAAATGTCATCCAAAGACACCCAGCTCGAAAAGCCGCAGAGGTAGAAATCAATCAGGTAGAATGGGCATGGACTCCTTGAGGTGTAGGCCGGCCCAAACTCTCATATGCCAAAAGGATACATTGGGAAATCCATCTGGACAATGTGACCTTTGATACAGGTTTTCCAAAAGGGGACTTAGCAAAGGATACAAAAAGTTGGTCTGATGTCCTGTGATCAGCTGTCCTGGGCAAATAGAATCTTAGTTGCCTATGTACGTCTAGAGAATGCAACTTGTATTCACCTTTGTTCTGATAATTTGGGAAGAAGACTGGTAGATTAATAGATTGGTTGATATTAGACTCCGATGCAATTTTGGGCAGAAAGGAGGGGTTGGTCCTGAGAGCGACTCTATCCTTGTGGAAGATCAAATATGGTGGCTTGGCACAAAGGGCTTGAATCTCCGAGACCCTTCTGGCTGAGGTTATGGCAACAAGAAAAGCCGTCTTCCAAGATAAGTATTTTACATCCACCGAAGTCACAGGCTCAAAAGGTGGAGCTGTTAGAGATTGAAGTACAAGAGTTAAATCCCAAGGAGGAACTGCATCTTTTACTGGGGGGTCTTAGTAGGACAGTGCCTTTTAGGAAGGTCTTACATAATTTGGATGAAGGCAAAGGGCCTAGATCACTGCCAACATGATAATGAGAGATTGCGGCCCACTGGACTTTGACCGTAGAAGAGCTAGCACCTTGGTTGAATAAACCTGACAAAAAGTCTAGAATTGCTGGCAATGGGGCTGTAAAGGAATCTAGGTTCTGATGTTCTGCCCAAATAGAAAAACGCTTCCATTTACTATTATATATTCTTCTAGTAGTTGGCTTGTGAGCGGCTACTAGGATAGCCTTGACAGGGGATGAGATACCGGGAGTCCTAGCTATTACTGGAACTGGATCAACCAAGCTGTGAGCTTGAGGTTGTCCAGATTCGGGGTCAACAGGCCTGATGGGTGATAAATCAGATCCGGGATGGGATCTAGAATCCATGGGGGATTCACTAGATGAGACTATAGATATGGGAACCAAGCTTGACGAGGCCAGAATGGGGCAATGAGGATTATTCTGCTCCCCGACCATCTGGCTTTCTGTAAAAGCTTCAGCATCAGGGGCAGAGGAGGGTAAGCATAAAGTAGACCGGGTGGCCAAACATGCACCAGAGCCTCCCTGGGGGATTCCCCGGGTGGGGGAATTAGAGCGAAGTAGTCGCTGCACTTTGTGTTTGAAGGAGAGGCGAAAAGATCGCAGTGAGGTTGACCCCATTTGGAGAAGATTTGCTTTGCTACTTTTGGATTCAGAGACCACTCTTACGGTGACAGGATGGATCAACTCAGTCTGTCTGCCAAAATGTTGGACCGTCCTGGAATGTGCGTCGCTATGAGAAAGCGGTTGGTGGATGTAGCCCATTCCCACACTCTCATGGCCTCCCGACAAAGTGGCTAGGACCTGGTTCCCCCTTGTTTGTTGATATACCAGACGACCGACATATTGTCTGTCTGGATCGCAATTGTCCCCAAGGGCAGAAGGCTTTGAAGTGCTTGCAACGCCAGAAGCACCGCTCTCATCTCTAAGACATTGATATGCAATGAGGTCTCCAAATGGTTCCACGTGCCTTAGATGGTCCTGCCCAAGCAGTGCCCCCCCACCCGAGGCGAGAGGCGTCCGTGGTCACCGTGGCTAGAAGAGAGGACACAGAGAAGGGGCGCCCCTTCTGGAGGTCCTGGGACTGGAGCCACCAAAAGAGGGTTTTCTTGTTTACCCTGCTGAGAGGAACGGGGAAGTTCAGGGGATGTAGCAGCAAGGACAACTGGACTTGTAAGGCCCATTGAAGAACTCTCATGTTTAAACGCGCCATGGGAAGTAGGTTGATGGTTGCCATCATCGAGCCCAGAGCCCTCAGGACCAATTCCGACAGGAGAGCTGGGGATTGAAGAAGGGCCAGTACATGGAGTTTCAGAGTTCGAAGCCGGTCCAGAGTCAAGAAGGCTAGAAGCTGGTTGGTGTTCAATCTGGCACCAATAAAATCTAGGATTTGAGTTGGAAGAAGGGAAGATTTTTCGATGTCTATCGTAATCCCCAGCCAGGGAGCTAGATGGAGAAAGTAATCCCTGGCAGTGCAAAGTAGATGCCTGGTGGGGGCGGTCAGGAGCCAGTCGTCCAGGTACGGAAAGACCTGAATTCCCTGGTGTCTCAGATGGGCCGCTATGACCGTTAACACTTTGGTGAACACATTGGGGGCTGTGGTGAGACCAAAGGGAAGGACCCTGAATTGGTAATGGCTGGCTCCCAGTCAGAAGCGGAGAAACCTCCTGGATCATCTGTCCATCAAAATGTGGTAGTACGCATACTTGCGGTCTATAGAGCACATCCAGTCATTCTCCTGCAAAAGGGGGAGAATGGATTGAAGAGTGACCATCCAGAACTTTTCTTTGGCTACTGACAGGTTCAGAAAGGACAGGTCGAGGATTGGTCTGAGGTCCCCCGTCTTTTTTGATACCAAGAAGAACCTGGAGTAAAAGCCTGACCTGGACTGGTCTGGGGGGATGTGCTGGATTGCTCTTTTTTCTAGCAGCCGGCGTACCTCTTCGGCTGCCTCCTCCATTTGATTGGGTGGGACATTGGGGAGGCTGCAGGGACTGCGAGGGGGATTGAGAAAGGGGATCTTGTAGCCTCTGGATATGATCTGAAGCACCCAGCGATCTGTTGTAATGGACTCCCAAGCTGCCAGGTGCCTCAAGAAATGCCCCCCGACTGCCTCCAGAGTGGAACAGTTGGGTAACCCTTCAGGGTTGCTGCATGGGCCGATTAGAGAAGGGTTCTCTGGACCCAAAGTTCTTCGGGCCCCCTCTACCTCTGGGGCAGCATCCACCCTGTCCTCCTCTGCCTCTGAAGGACGAGGGGTCCGGAGCGAAATGGGACTGTTGAGACTTCCGGAACCACATCTTCTTCTGTCCCTTTTGGTTCCTGGAGAAGGACCTCTGGGGAGCAGAGAATCGGACTCCGACGGCAGACAACGTCTTCCCGTCTTTTTTGCTCTGGATCAGTGTGTCGCATACGGTCTTGCCAAAAAGGGCAGACCCATCAAACGGGGCATTTGCAAAAGACGCCTTAAAGGGTTCCACAAAATCACAGTGACGGAGCCACGCCTGTCACCGTAGGATGACACCTGCTCCGCTAGCTCTAGCGGCCCATTCCGTGGCATGGGAAAGTAACCGCATAGAGGTATTGGAGATAGATTTGAGAATGGCCATCTGGGTAGAGTACACTTTCTTGTCCTCCTCCGACATGGACTCTGGGGGCGATCCAGCGTATTCTTTGATAAGATCCCGCTGGAGCCGTATGACGTGTGCCATATAATTCAGCAACCTCACAGAAAAGGTGGCTGAAGCGAACACCCGCTTCCCCTGACGGTCCATCGTCCAAGACTCCTTGTCTGGAGGATGGACTGAAGAACTCTCCTGGGCCAGTTCCTTTTTGGTGGCGGCCGCCACCAACATGGCATCTACCGGGACTCCCTTGCTCCAACATGACCTGTCCAAAGGGGGGGCTGAGAATTTTGTCCAGCCTCTTTGGGATGGGCTCCACAGTGTCTGGTTCCTTCCATGCCCTGGTAGTAATTAGGTCTACCAGGGGATCGGCGGGAGGGGACACTCAAGAGGTAGATGGGCCTGCTTCAAATGCCTCCAGAAACACAGTCTCATCAGAGGAAGGTTTTGGGGCAGACCACCCCCCGATCTGAAGCATCTCCATGATGTCCCCGAAGGAGATGTCTTCGGGGGGTGACCTCAGGGAACATTCCCCTTCCTCCAAATCTGTGTCCTCTGTCAAGGACTCAGGGGAGTCCAAGTGCCTCCTCTTGCACTTGCATTTGTGAGGAACCTCCTCGGGGGGGGCTGTCCGAGCACGCCTCACCAACCACATCATGTTCCAGCAATGGAACTATCTGGGACGTCTGAGCAGGCTGTCCCTGGGGCCGGGTGATGGTAGGTGGACCCATCTGAGAGGGAGTGCAGGGTGGAACCATAGCTGAAGCCACGGGCCTGGAATCCCTCAACAAAACCCTCTCCATGACATCAAATGCTGAAGGAGAGCTGCTCTCCCTAGGATCTGAGTGCAAACCCTCCCTCGGATCCGACGTGCGGATCGGAGCAGGTGCCGACGCTGTCAGATCCGAAGGGCCAGTATGCTCCGACCGAGGTGGAGCCGAAGCTATACTGACACCTCTGGATCCAAAGCTCAGTTCTCGGTGTGAGAGCTCGGATCCGAAGAAAATGGACCTGACAGACTCGAAGGTGCCATCGACCCAGAAGTACCCGATACTATCGCCGCTGACAGTCCCCCGGCTCTGATGCTACCAAGCTCCGAAGGCTCTGAACCCCGGTAGTGGGTCAGAGAATGAGCAATCGGAGCGAAAAAGGGGGTCGAGCACCCCCCAGAGGGGGGGAGGCAGGAGCAATCCCATCTGCAGCTGGGCCTGGAGAAACCTGCGCATCATCTGGTCCAAGTCTGCATCTGACATACTGCGGGTAGACCCTGATGAGGCCATAGAGGCGGGCCGAGAGTGCCGTCTCGATGACCTCGAAGGTGACTGGGTCTCCTCCTCCGGCCCTGGCGGAAAGCAAGGAGATCGGAGCCGGGAAGGAGAAGACTCGGAGGCCCTAGGAGGAGAAACACGTTTGGCTGGTTGGGCCGATGCAGAAGCCTCGGCCTGCCACTTGTGATGCTTTTCCCAGCGTTTCCCTTTCTGGTGTCATAGGTTCATAGGTTCATAGGTTCATACTAGGCTATCTGCCCTAGGGCATTTATAAGCCTAGCCAGAATGTGTTTGGCTTTCGCCACCCATTTTAAATTTATTTTGCTATGCCCTTTTTCGAGGTTAGTATACTGTCCCTCTGTCTAACAGTGACACAGAAGTGATACCTGGGGTAAACCTACGATCTCCCATCCACTCATCAAGATTCCTCTTGAAGAGAGTCAATGAGGGACTCTGCCTAACCTGGACTGTGATTTTATTCCAGAGTGAAGGGAGCCTCTGGGTTATGAATCTGTCCCTCCAGCATGTCTTATTTATTTCAGTGCTGAGGTTGAAGTCTCTCGAGCACGTAGCTCGATGGGATTTGGATTTTCTGAGGTGCAGCATGTCCATTAATTCTGGGTTGGACATGGCTTTATACGTCAGGCACAGATCGCCTCTGAACAGACAGTATGCCACTGAGTAGAGCTGGAGTTTCTTTAACCGGGCAGCATATGGCATCTGTTTGAGCCCTTTGATCCTCTTGGTGAGGTACTTTTGGGGTCTTTCCAGTTGCTGCAGGTGTCTGGTAAGGTACATCCCAAAAGGGGCATTGTATTCAATTATGGGCCTGATGAGGGATGAGTAAAGAGGCAGGATGACCTCCCCTGATCTAGATGTGAATCCCTTCATGATTAGGTGGGCTACATAAAATGTTTTTCTAACCACTTTGGCCATGTGGTTGTCAAATGAGAGATTGCTATCAACTTGGGTCCCCAGGTCCCTAATTACCTCTTCTGTACTTAATGAATTACCACCTATGTGGTAATTTGTGGGCACTTTGTTTTTGCCAAAGGGGATGACTATACACTTTTTGGCATTTAGCTTGAGGCCATGGCTCTGGCACCATTTGTCTGTTTCTATGAGTCCCTTTTGGAGGATGCTTGTGTCGGCTGGAGAGTCGATTATGGCACCCAGTTTGCAGTCATCTGCGAACTTGGTCAGCCACAGTCCTTCCGTGTTGGCCTGTACCTCCGAGAAATATATACCGAACAAGAGAGGTCCCAGGACTGAGCTTTGTGGGACACCACTTGTAACTGGTTTGGAGTTTGACATAGCTCCAGCAATTCTAACCGTGTGGGTTCTGTCCTTGAGCCAGTTTGCAATCCATCTAGTGACATAGCGGTTTATATTTAAGCTGGTGAGCTTATCTATAATGCCCGAGTGGGGTATTGTATCGAAGGCTTTTGCGAGGTCCAGGTAGGCTGTGTGGACCACCTTCACCTCATCAATGGCCTTGGTGACTGATTCAAAGAAATCAACCAGGTTTAAGAGGCAGGATCTGCCCTTAACAAAGCTGAACTGGGTAGGATCCAGTGTTTGTAGGTCCCCAATATCTTTATTTATGAGGTCCATGATGATCCTTTCCATAGCTTTGCAGACCAAGCTAGTCAGGCTTATGGGGCGATAGTTTCCAGGATCCGTTGAGGCACCACCTTTATGGAGAGGGACCACTGTTGATGTACGCCACTCTTTGGGCACATATCCTGTAGTAAGGCTGAGATTGAACAGTAGTTTTATGTTTGGGTTTAGCTCTTCTTGGAGTTCATGTAGGGGCAGCCGGGACACCATCTGGTCCCATTGATGCTGTGTTTTTGCTTTGGAGAGGCGGCTCTTACCTGAGCATCTGAGATGTCAGGGGCAGCACTCTGCTGGGATAGATATTTGCCCTTTGGTGGGGAGCAGGGAGAAGTTTGCTGAACCTGTCAGCTAGTATGTTGGCAATGTCTGTGGGTACAGTGTATTTTTGTTATTTTGGACTAATTCTGAGCATATCTGGGAATTACCACCCAGGTTCCTAACATAACTAAAGAAAGCCTTGTGATTATCCTTAGTGTCCTGTGCAATTTTTCTCTCAAGCTGGCCTTAGACAATTTTATGTGTGCCCGTAGTTTTTTTGCTAATACTGATCAGTGATGACTTCCCTTTTTGGGATTTTGCTCTATCTTTTAGTAGCTTCCTCCTTCTATTGTATAGTTTGTTTATGGCTGGGGTCCACCAGACAGGACGTCTGCCTTTGGAGGATTGGGTCTTGGTTTTATTTGGGATCACATGATCCATGCATTCCTGAAGGTGTTCATAGAATGCGTTTATAAAGGATTCTGTGGTCTGGGCCGTATTTTCCACAGGCCTGGGGCTTTGAAGGATTCCACCTCAGTTTTGAGGAGTGTGAAATTTGCTTTAGAGAAGTTTTTCACTGTGGTTTTCTGGGCAGGGGGTGGGGTCAGGATGTGAATATCCAGTGAGATTAGTTTATGGTCTGATCTTACCAGTGAGGGATACACTTCTGGTCTGGAGCATAGAGTCCCCATGTTGGTGATGATCAGGTCCAGTATGTTTTCCCCTCTTGTGGGAGTGGTAACAAGTTGTTCCATAGCATTTGAGTTTATAAATTCTAGGAACCTTTGGGCTAGGGTGTTGGAGCTAGAGTAATGCTCCCAGTCTGTTTGGGTAGTTGAAGTCGCCCAATATAATGGTGTTTGGAGAGACCTTCATATTTTCCAGTGTTCTCAGGAAGGCCGAGTGGGGTTCCTGGGTTTGGGAGGGTGGTCTGTAGCAGGCTATAAACTGGAAGGCAGTTTTACCCACTGTTAGTTGCACATGGATAGTCTCTGATGCTTCGTGCTTTGCCACCAACCTGGAGGTGTGGGAATCTTTGATGAATATCGATACTCCCCCTCCTTTTGTGGTTCGGTCCAAGTTTTGGGGCCGAAAAGCATGGTATGAGGTATAACCTGGTAGTGCTGGGGTGCTCTCGGGAGCCCTGAACCAGGTTTCTGTTACTGCACAGATGACGATGTTCTCCATGCTAAAGAGAGTTTTGAGTGTGTGCATCTTGAGGTTTAGACTTCTGGCGTTGAGTAGCATTACTCTTAGATTCTTATCCCTTGTGATACCTATGGAGGTGGGTTTGTCTTTTGAGCCTTGCCTAAAAAAGGCACTATGGGGGTAGCAAGAGCCTTTGCCAATATCCGAAAGTCCAGGGGTGACAGGTGCAAGCCGTCCCTAGTGAAGCATCGTGGCTTGTCGAGCATATCATCCCAAGCTGACAGGCATTGGATCCCCTTTGAATGACACCAGTACTTAAGCCAATTGTTGAAATTGATCATCTTGTCTTCATATTGTGGCATCATTCTTGGTGAGGGTAAGATGCTACTCAAGGTCAGGGTCATACCGGCCTGGGCTACATGCTCAGAGAGCTCCTTTATGTCTCTTTTCATGTAGTCCAGGGAGGTACATCTCAGGTCATTCACACCAGCATGGACAATGACTGAGTCATATTTGTACTTGCCTTGGAGTGACCTGAGTGCTTGTGCTATGTGGCAGATCCTAGCGCCCGACAGGCTGCTCACCGTGACCCTCTCCTTGTTCAGCCTGGTGAGCGGGACATCAGTGTGCCTGACGATAGAGTCACCTATTACAAGTGTATCAGGTGTGTTGTTTAGTCTTAAGGGCTGTGACTGTTTGGCACACTGGCTTTGTGAGATATGTGTTGCACGTGTTTTGTTTTGGGGTAGCGGCTGCTTGGGTGTCTGCTTTGGAGGTCTCTGCTGCTTCGGCAGATCTTTATTTAGAGCCTCCGAGTTTGTTTTTGTGTGATTATGTGTTTGGTTTGCTGTCGTGGTAGGTCTATGTGAGACTGTAATTGTAGTGAGTGTGGTTTCCTTCTCCTCCTGACTGGTTATGCCAGTACTGAGTTGAGAGAGCTTAGCCTCCAGTTTGGCTATATGGTTGCATCTCACACATGTGTTGGAATTTGTTGGGAGGAGGAGAGGGTTGTCTGTGTACATGAGGCAGTTGTAACATTGCCTCAAGATTCCCAGATTCACCAGCTGGACCAGAGAGGAGATTGACAACTGACCTTTGGACATGCTAGAATAATATTGGGAATTCCTTAATAATTGAAAACTAGGGCCAGTGGGGAGTGAGGGTGTAGTGCTTTTAATTTTTAGTGCTGATTTATATAATTGCTTTAGTGAGCAAGTGCCAGGTAACTTAAGTGCAATGTGTTACAGGTAACTTAAATGCAAAAATGACAAACAGTAACTTTCTTTCAAGTGAAACAAGGAAATAAGTACAGTAAGCAATGCAGATATCACTAGTGATCCACAGAAGCCCTGAGAAGCTGCGTATTAGGTGGAATTAGCGTTCCAGGGAAATAACAAGCAAACAAACAACAAGCATATAAACAAAGCTAGATTCAGCAGGCCTGGATCTAGTCTATGCTACAGCAAACAAGGTGTACCAATTTCAGTAAGATACAGTTCAAATATTCAGGCACTATAAACCTTTAACCAGAAATTCCCAGCTCAGAAGGGCAGAGTCCAGCCTCTTCTCCCACAAGAGTGCAGACCACGAACCTTCTTAATGTAAAATAACTGGCCTGAAGCCCAAGTGCCTAAACCAGAACTAATACCCTTGGACACTGGGCTCTCAATCAGCAGTTCCCAACTTAGAAGGATGAAAGCTACATCGAAATTTCTTAATGTAAAATAACTGACCTGAAGCCCAAGTGCTTAAACCAGAACTAATACACTTTAAGAATAACAGACACTGGGCTCTCAATCAGCAGTTCCCAACTTAGAAGGATGAAAGCTACCTGTCCTGCCACCACAGTGCATGCCACAAACCTTCCTAATGTAAAACAACTGGTCTGAAGCCCAAGTGCTTAATCCAAAAGACTTAGAATGATAGCTACACTTTAATCAAGTTACTAACAAGCAGTAATAAATACAATTGAATACTTTAGAGAATGCCTGGATTAGTGCTCAAGTTACACAAACAAAGCTAGATCCAGCAGGCCAGAATCCAGTCTATGCCACAGAAAACAAGGTGCACCAACTTCAGTAAGAAGCAGTTCAGATATGCATGCACTATAAGGCTTCAACCAGAAATTCCCAGCTCAGAAGGACAGAGTCCAGCCTCTCCTCCCACAAGAGTGCAGACCATGAACCCTCTTAATGTAAAATAACTGGCCTGAAAGCCCAAGTGCTTAAACCAGAATTAATACACTTTTAGAATAACAGACACTGAGCCCTCAATCAGCAGTTCCCAACCTAGAAGGATGTAAGCTACCTGTTCTGCCACTACAGTGCAGACCACAAACCCTCTCAGTGCAAAACAACTGGTCCGAAGCCCAAGTGTTTAAACCAAAAGGCTTAGAATGAGTTACACCAAGCAGTAATAAATACAATTGAGTACTTTTAAGATGATGCAAAAGTAAAAAAAAGTAGGTAGAAACACAAGTACAGTAAAAGCAGATGAATTTTTTTTTTTTTGAACAAGTGCTGAGATCAAAGAAACAGATTTGAGTGCTGAAACTAGAAAACTGGCTAGTTATAAGAAAACTAAGCTAAAAGGCTTCCCTCCAACACAGAAGGGCTTGGGGGCTCAGAAGCCTACAAATAGTCTATACCACTTAACAGGAAAGGCAGGAAACAAGCTTAATTTTTTTTTTTTGTTTCCCAGATGCTCTCTTTGTACACAGTAGGAGTGCCAGAAATCAGAATATGATCTCACTGCACTCAGTTGAGTGAGCAATGAGATGGGGCCAGAAGGAGTATCCAAACACAAATTTACAAGAGGGGCGGGCAGTTGCAAGGCCCTCTCCTCCTGGCCCAAGGTGGGAGGTTGAGTCCCGGCCAGGAGAAGGGGAATAGCAGGTGGCACTGCCCCAGCTGCAGCAGATGCCATGGAAGGACTGGAGGATGAAGGCGGGTCCGGGGGCAGAAGTCCCGCCAGAATCAACTTCGACCTCCGGTCCTTGAGGGCCCTGGGGTTGAACGCTGTGCAAATAGTGCAGCCGGAGGGGACAGCTTATGGCCACACTCGGTACACTTTGAAAAGAAGGTTTTGGGTGCCTCAGCCATACCTATAAGAAAACACACTCGGTAGACCCCAAAACACACACACACCCTAATGCGTACATGAGGGGGGGCACTAAAAATGTAACTAGACACTAGAAAAAAAAACACGTTAATGCTAGTGGGAAACTAAGCTAACTCACACACACAATAACTATTTGTTTAAAGTGACAAGAAAAAGGATATTTCTCACAGAATCGACACCACTACGCCTGGAAGCTTGATCAAGCTGCTGAGAGAACCGCAGCAAACTAGATCTGAGGTCAGGAAGGGATAGCAGGGGATTATGAGTTAGGGGAAGGAGCTTGGAGCTTGGATCTTAGCTGTTGGAAGCTGCCGGCTCGGATCCAATATGGAGCCGATAACCCATAGGTTGATGGACAATGAAGTTAACTACTTCAGATGTATACTTTTCTCTGCACTTTGCCTTTTTAAGATTAGATATTTGTTTAATTGAATATTGTGCTCTCTGTCTTTCTGCAGTTAGCCTGAAGTGTGAGAAAGTGTTGCCACCTGGGTTCATTGAAAGTTGTTAGACTGCTTTTGAAGTTCTGTGTTAACTCTTAACACTGGGGATTTCTATTTGCAATACAATCTGTATTGGTCACATTTCTGTCAATCATTTCTGCTCATCATCTGTGCTGTTTGCTGCTATTTGCCTGTAAAAAACAAATGGACAAACAAGCTGATTTAAGTATACCTTTCTCTGGACTTTATTTAAGATTACATATTTGTAGACGTTTGTTTAATTGAATATTGTGCTCTCGGTCTCCCTGCAGTTAGTTGCCTGAAGTGTAAAAAAGTATAGCCATCTGGGTTCTTTGAAAGTTGTTTGATTGCTTTTGCAGTTCTGTGTTAACTCTTAGTCTGGGGGGTTCTGTTTGCATTATAATCTGTATTGGCCACATTTCTGTCAATCATTTCTGCTCATCATCTGAGCAGTTGGATGCTGAGATTTGCTTGCAAAAATCTACTTAACACACAGGCTGATTTAAGTATACTTTTCTCTGCACTTTACTTATTTAAGATTAGATATTTGCAGATATTTGTTTTATTGAATATTGTGCTCTCTGTCTCTCTGCAGTTAGTTACCTGAAGTTTGAAAAAAGTGTAGCCATCTGGGTACATTGAAAGTCATTAGACTACTTTGGAAATTCTGTGTTAACTCTTAGCATGGGGTGTCTGTTTGCATTATAACCGGTGTTGATCACATTTCTGTGAATCATTTCTGCTCATCATCTGAGCTGTTAGATGCTGAAAATTGCCTGCAAAAATCAACTGGACACACCATCTGACATAAGTATACTTTTCTCTGCAATTTGCTTATTTCAGATTAGATGTTGGTAGATATTTGTTTCATTGAATATTGTGCTCTCTGTCTCTCTGCAGTTAGCTGCCTGAAGTGTGAAAAAAGTATAGCTGTCTGGGTACATTGAATGTCGTTAGACTGCTTTGGAAATTCTGTGATAACTCTTTGCCTGGGGTTTCTGTTTGGATCTATATTAGATCACAGACCGCTTAAAGAAACAAACAGTGATTAATTGACCCTATGTAAGTGAAAGCTTACAATCTCGAACTGTCAGAGCAGCGATTTTTTTTCCTAGGGAAAAAAACCGCTGTTCCAAAACACATACACACAACACAAGCACACCAAACAAACAGCAATCAACACACATACACCTAAAATCTTACAACTAACCCTACACTAAACTATACACACACCACTAACTATCCACTTACCTTAACCCAAACCCTAATCCTAAGGTCCATCACTATCACACACTCACCTCACCTGCTCCCTAACCCTAACTCACCTAACCCACCCTAACCCTCATGTCCACACAATCGCACACTTACCTGAACCCGGCCTGTAACTTTCCACCACAGCACTGAAAATACCGAAACAACAGAAACAGACAACCAAAATCTTTCCCTAGGAAAGAATTTGAGTTTCTTTTGTTTTGATATTTGCAGCTTTCACTCTGTAGGGTTCAATATTGGAACATTTGAAGGTTTTAAACCTCAATGTTCTAATATAGACCCTTTCTGTTTGCATTATAACGCAATCTTAAGATGCCAACTACAGGTGCTGTCTATCCAGAACTTCTATATAAATGGCAGCAAGTTAACATTGACACTAGCCTATGCTATATGTTTTTATTGAATGCATTTTTTACTCCTGAAGAGGCTGCTTTAAGTAACCATGTTAAAAAACAACAAGAGTATATTTATTCTAAGTTTCCTGTGTTGGCGGTTGACAACTTACTTGAACAACTTCTAGATAATTTATTTTTGTTCAAGAAAAAGCTACTCAAACAAAAAAGGAGCAAGATACAGAGGAACACGGCCAATTTTAAAATTGGCCATGTCTTTACCTGGCCTAGGACTCATAATAATACTAGGTGTATTGAACAAGGGAAACTAGCTAGCAATGTTATGAAAGTGGATACAAGAAATGTCATGAATACTGTTTCCACCATTAACCCTGACTGTAATTCTGCTGTTAATTTAAATGAAGTAGAACAGTTACCTGTTATTTAGAAAAATGTTTGTATTAGGACTGTTGCCATTGTACACAATGAGAATGGTGATGTCTCTAATATTCCTGACTTACATACATCTGTAGATTTGACTGACAGTGCTAAAAGTACCACTAGCACTTGTACCAATACTGTTTTAGGAATTAATGATATTATGACTAGTAATTCTACCACATTAGATGCTGGTCTCTCAGTAAGGAGAAAGGTTCATAACAATAAGGGTATTGTTGAATGTGATGGGCCAACCCCTTTCCCCATCAGCAATTATCACAGGGGTGGCAGGAACAGGTCCATGAGCAGAGGGAGGCAGAAACAAAATGTGTCAGGAGAGGAACACACAGGTCCCACACTCAAGAAAATGTGGGAGAAAGTGACAATACATTAGTATGGAATATTTCCAGTAGGGTGTTATCAACTAATTCAGGGGTAGAATCACCAGAAGGTGTTTCTAATCCCCTATTACATTTGAATTTTGAATCTTTAGTGAACAAAGCACCTACGGAAACTACGGATGATATTACTTTTGAAACTATTCTAGGAGAAGTAGAGACAGCCGCTTATCGTTTTAAAAGACTAACATGGCAGCATTTTCATATGGAAGCTAGCATGCATAATCAAGTAATCCCAACAGGGATGAGAATTAAATGTATGCCCAGCTATAGGAATCAATACCCTGAGTTATTAGCGAAATGGCAAGCGATAAATCTGGAAACTAGCTTTCGCTACATGCGCTTGCTTATATAATTTTTTAAACCAGAAGAACAGAAAATTACTGACTTTATTCAAGATAAGCAAGCAGATTTGGAAAAATTTGATCTGACGAATTCTCAGATTAGTAAACTGGAAACACTGCAGTTCAATTTGAATATGTATGAGTCCAGATTAAAAGAACAGAAAACTAAGAAATTCACAAGAGATACTGTCGATTTTAGAAATGGCCGAATCTTTGAATGGCCCAGAGAGGAGAGAAGAACTGACACACGCCCAATAAGGAATATAGGAAAAAGAAATGCATCACAGAACACTGTTATAGTTCATGATCCTACTGTGAATATAGATGTAAGACCATCTGAAGAAGAACAGATCAGTCACACTGGACTGGATTCTATAGAGGTGGTGGATGTTTGTGCCACCACATCTACAGAATCAGGATGCAAATCTGCAGAGATAGGCACTCTCCCTAAAAAAGGAGCATTTCATGCTCCATTAACTCATCATTTGCCAGTTTTCTTGAAACAAAATCAACACAGGAATCCACGGGCCATGAGCCAAGACAGGAAATGGAAGAAAACCATGAGCTAAGTAATAACTCATTAGTGGTGAATCTATCTAGTTACTCTTTGAGTAAAGAAGTTAATGTTTTGGAAAAAGGCCTTAGTTTTATTCCATCTTTTAAGTCAGACTTAAGTGAATTTGTGTTAGATTTGAAATATTTTGCACAAAATGTGACTTTAAAGAATATATATGGGAATGAGAAGCAAGAGAACAGAACACTCAGGAAACCTAGTGTGTTTGTCCCAATGAATCACCAAGCCATTGATTTATTCACTCGAATGTGCGATGATGAAGTGGAAAAGCTAAGAATGGGAAAGGATACTAAACATTTTCATAATATATCGTCTCAAGAAAGACAGGCCATATTCAATTTGCAACATAATGAAGACATAGTGTTGAAACCAAAAGTGCTGTTGCTCTTTCATCTGAATGGTATAGAAATAAGATGCAAGACATGTTAGAAGATTCAGTAACTTATTTGGAAGTAATTTCCCATAAACTTGATATGCACAGAAAAAAGATTCAAGACCAATTTTACTGCATGTTGTTAGAAGGCAGTATAAATATTGAACAGTATAATTTTTTTAAGGTCATTCATCCTACAATTCCATCCATAAGTGGACTTCCAAAAATACATAAAAATCTAGTCAATCCACCTCTTCACCCCATCGTAGCTGGACAAGGATGGATAACTGAAACTATGTCTCTATTTGTTGAAAAAGAGTTGAAAGAAATTTTGGCCAGTATTCCTAGTGTCTTAAGAGATACTGATGACTTTTTGATGAAATTAAAAGCAGTTATGGATGTAACAATGGATAAAACTAACTTATTATTAACTACAATGGATGTTGCAAGTCTTTTTACATCCATTCCTAATGAACATGGAATAGAAACTGTTAGAAAAGTTATTGGAGAAATGGCTAACCATAAGAATGCAAATCTCATTTGTTCATTACTTGAAATGGGAAACCATCTATTGGCAACGTTGGGGAGTAGCTATGGGCACCCCCTCCACCAATATTTATGCCAACATAGTTTTATCAGATTGGGAAAAGCAGTATATTCTCAATACTACCAATCCTTGGTACCATCATGTTAAATTCTATGGCCATGTTGTAGATGATCTTTTTTTGTTATGGGAAGGAGATGGACCTCAATTTATACAGTTTCTACAGTATTTAAACAGAACTACTTCCTTCTTAAAACTTACATGTCAGTATTCACGTCATCATGTTAGCTTCTTGGATGTCTATGTTATTCTTAATAGAGAAGATGGAATGGAGACCTCTGTCTTTAGAAAGTCTACTTGGAGAAATCATTCTCTCCATAAAAATAGTATGCATCCCAGACATATTACCAACAATTTAATGAAAAATAAGCTGTCTAGAATTTCTAAAAGATGTACACAAGAAAATACTATTCAACAAGAAACAGTTGATTTGAAGGAATGTTTACAGTCATGTGGTTACTCTCAGCAAGATATTGAATCCACGTTGAATAAATTTCAAAAAAGTCAAACAGTGAATTCTGAATAAGGAACTAATATGGTGCAACATGAATCACAGTCTTTGAGATTAATGATTACTTATAGTACTAACAATAAACAAGTGAAAGATATCATCACCAAATTTTGGCCAATTCTTACCCAAGATCCGAAACTTCAAACCATAGTAGGAGCCAAACCACAGTTTAGTTATAAAAATAAGAATATCAAGAGGCTCCTATATATTAAAGATGGTTTTCCGAGACAAAAGCTAGTTGGATATAAAGGTACTTTCCAATGCGGAAATTGTTCCGCTTGTGAATATATTGACAGCAACAATAATTTTAAACATCCAAACAGAAGTCATGCGTTTGTCTTTAACTGCAAAGCAACTTGCACTTCTCAAAATGTTGTTTATTTAGCAACCTGTAAAAATTGTACTTCATTTTATGTTGACAAGACCAACCAAATGTTTAAAAAAAAGAGTATTGCAACATATAGGTGACATAGGTAGGGGTGATGTTCATAATGCTTTAGCGATACACATAACCAAATTTCCAAATCACAGCTTCATTTTTAAGGTTATTGAGAGAATTTATGAAGGAATTAGATGAGGTGACATCTGTAATAAAACTGAAATAAGTGAAACTAAGTGAATAATTAATTTGCAGGCAGACTGCCATCCTGGGCTGAATGCTGTAATTCCTTTAAAACCAACCTTAAAAGCTAGAAGACCCACCATTGACTAACTGAGAAGGTGTGTCCTTCAATGAACCAAGCAATTGGTTGCTACCAACTTTGAATGAAGAAGGGTGTTGTCTTCTATTCTACCTCTCATTGGTCACATGGTCTAATAAAGACAGAAATGGAGTCCCTACTTTTTATGATCTGAAGAAGGTTTTACCAAAAGTGCTTATCAATTTATTTTGGGACATTCATATTGAAGAATTTTCTGTTTTATGTTTTATATTGTGCCTTGTGGAGCAATCTTTGTTTATCAGTGTCTGTGTTGAAGAACTCTATGTTCTATTCCACTTTTGTGGAGTTCTGGAAGAGCGTTAACTAGCTATATAGCACCAAAAGGTTTTATGCAACTAGTTATATAGCACCAAAAGGTTTTATGTAACATCTTGTTTTCGTGGAACTCTTACCAAGAACACTACTGAAATATACACTAGGACCAAAGGGTTTGTATATTATTCTGTATTTGTGGTACTCTACAGAAGTTTTTTTGTAAGGGTCTCTTGAAGAACAATATTTTAAAGAGTTTGATAAAGTTTTACTTTGAATACTTTGAATACTGATCTCAGCTGTGGAGGTGCAGCTTGATTTTTTCTGACTCAATAAGGAGAAAGGTTCATAACAATAAGGCTATTGTTGAATGTGATGAGCCAACCCCTTTCCCCATCAGTGATTATCACAGGGGTGGCAGGAACAGGTCCATAAGCAGAGGGAGGCAGAAGTGAAAGGTGTCAGGAAAGGAACACACAGGTCCCACATTCAAGAAAATGTGGGAGAAAGTGACAATACATTAGTATGGAATATTTTCAGTAGGGTGTTATCTCATGATGAATTGGAAATTATGAATAAGGGTCTGACATTCATACCCTCTATGAAGAGTGACCTCACTGACACAGTCATAGATGTAAAATTATTTAGTAGGAATGTACAGTTGAAACTTGACTTTGGAAATCATTTACCATCTAGTGAGGGATTTTTCCTCAAAAATCCTAGTACTTATATTCTGAATTTACATCTATTAGTGGATGCCTTCTCGACTGCTGTGGTTGTGCTGCGGTAGTGTTGTCGCCTCACAGTAAGACACTGTCTGGTTCGATTCACAGCTAGAGTGTCTTCTGCATGGTGACATGATTGAATGAATGTACCTTCGTTGAAGGTTGTGCATCAGAGCTGGTAACTCAGCACGTAAAAATCTACTGCCAATCATTAGCGGACCAGAGTTCCACTGTGGCGACCCCTAACCAAGAAAAGCCAAAAGACACAACAAGTGGATACCTTCTCAAAACTCGTGGAGGAAGATTTGCATTGTTATAATAATGAAACTAGAAACAGGAGATGGCATGGAAATTTGAATGCTAGCTAAAGAATAGCATTAAATGGACTTAGAAAAGACCCTACCATCATTATTAGGCCTGCCAATAAAGGAGAGCCAGTAGTTATTATGGACAGGGATAAATATTATGTTAGTATGACTGATATGCTGAGTGACCATCATTTTTACTCTATTATACATATAGAAGAGGTAGAAAGTTGTATTTCAAATATTTCACAATTGGTATTAAATCTCTCCCTTGGTAATATTATTAATGAAGACTTGTACAAGTTTTTACAAGTTAAGCATTCTCTTATACCTATGATACAAGGTTTACCCAAGGCCCACAAAGATCCTGTAAATACCCCAATGAGACCTATAGTGGCCAGTCGGGATGGGCAACTGAACCAATGTCACTTTATCTAGAACATTGTTTGAGGCCTATAGTGAACAGTTATAAATATATTTTGAAAGATACTAAACAGTTTCTTTTAATGCTTTCTGAAAAAATGGCTACTTTATCCCCTGATTTGACATATTGACTTGTAACTCTGGATGTACAAACCTTATTTACAATTATTCCGAACATTGAAGGTGTGGAATGTGTACGCAGATGTTTGGGATTATGTGGTAACTTTTCTTTGCTTCAAAATGATGTATTATGCTCCCTGTTGGAAGCTGTTCTTAAGAATAATATTTTTATTTTTGATAGAGTAACCTACATACAAAAGGATGGCATAGCTATGGGCACTTCATGTGCCAATAGCTATGCCAATTTGGTTATGGCTGATTGGGAACATTACAAATTATTTAATGTAGCCAGTTTTAAGAAAAGTGGTATTTTATGTTTGTTTTATAGATGACCTCTTCCTTATATGGACAGGTGATGGAAAGGAATTAGAAAACTTTTATAGTGAGATTAATACTCTCATCTCCTACATTAAGTTTACCATGAATAAGTCACTGATTTCTGTATCTTATCTAGATGTTTACATAGAAAGAATGACAAATGACCTACTTAATAGAGGTGTCCACAGAAAACCATGTTACAGGAATGCACTGTTACATAGGGACAGTATGCATCCTGACTTCGTGTTTAGAAATATAATTAAAGGACAAGCCATGCGGATATCATGTCTTAACTCTAGTAATGAGGCATTTAAGGGTGAGTTACATAACTTACAAAATAGGTTACTTAAATCTTAACTCCTGAGAGAGGTCCTACAAGGCTTTGAAGGGATAGATGCACTGAGAGAGGATAAAGCCTCACAGTATTTTATGGATAGGGGTAACGCGCAAAATACTGAAGGTTATAATATTGTAGATTCACCCACACAAACTACAGAAATGAATGTAGTACTTTATTATAGACAGGATGTCAGCAAAATCAAAGATATATTTTTCAAACATTGGGATATTCTCACTATGGATCCACGTATTAGAGACATAGTGGGAGTTAAACCACACTTTACATATAAGAACAGGATGAACCTGCATAGACTCCTATGCTACCCTGTAGATAGTCGAACCACTATGGCCCAACCTACACACTACTGTATCATGCTGTGTAATAGTTGCAATTTTTGCAAATATATACACACTAGTGTATGTTTCACGCACACCCTCAGTTCACAGTATTTTGATTTTAAAGTTAGAGCAACCTGTGAATCTGAACACATTGTCTATTTAGCTATTTGTGTGCTATGTCCGGCATTTTATGTCGGCAAAACTGAGAGGAGATTGAAAGACAGGATTAGGGAACATCTTTATAATATTCGTACTAAATCCTGTAAGAATGCATTGTCAAAACATGTTATGGAGACATTGGACCAACATGAATTTAAGTTCTTCATGATGCAAGTTAACACATCTAACCAGAGGGGTGAGGATGTGAGGAATTTTATGGGGCAATGTGAAATTAAATGGATCATAAGGTTGAGGGCAGATAGAAAACCAGATCTCAATGACAAAGTCCCTATGAGACCTATCTTGAAAGGGAGAAAATTAAAGGTTAGATAGTTCTTAAATATTTTATATTTATATAATCATTGCTCCTCATAAGATTTTACATATTGACTATGTTGCATTTTCTAATATGCATTGTTTTAAAGTACACATTTTTTATACATTTTTATACATGAATATTATTATTCCATATATTAGTTTGCTAGGATTTTTATTTTTAATAATACATGTTTTATATTTACGTGTATATGTATACACATGTTTTTTATATATCCTTACATATGTTTTATGGTGATTCAGAATGAATGAATTAATGTGCTATGCAGAAAATGATGTCATTTATTAATGTGTATTTAAACATGGTTCCTATATGGAGCATTATTGGTCTGAAGAAGCCCAGAAGGGTGAAAGCACTTGCCAGTTTTTATTATTTTTTCTCTTTTGTGAAGTAAAATCTTTGATTCTACTTGAGCTGTTTTTCCCATGAATTTATTTGAGCACCATCTGTATATGTGGAGGACCTTTGTTAGACTTGGTGTGCTCCTGAGCCTTGTTTGTACTTTTATTTGTAGATATTTGTTTCATTGAATATTGTGCTCTCCGTCTCTCTGCAGTTAGTTGCCTGAAATGTGAAAAAAGTGTAGCCATCTGGATTCATTGAAAGTGGTTAGACTGCTTTTGAAATTCTGTGTTAACTCTAAGCCTGGGGTTTCTGTTTGCATCATAACCGGTGTTAGTCACATTCCTTTGAATCATTTCTACTCATCATCTGAGCTACTGGCTGCTGAGGTTTGCCTGCAAAAATCAGCTGGTTACACAAGCTGATTTAAATATACTTCTCTGTGCACTATGTTTCTTTAAGATAAGATATTTGTAGATTTTTCTTTCATTGAATATTGTGCTCTTTTTCTGCAGTTATTTGCCTGAAATGTGAAAATAAGATTTGCCATCGAGGTTCATTGAAAGTTGTTAGACTGCTTTTGAAATTCTGTATTATCTCTTAGCCTGGGAGTTTCTTTTTGCATTATAATCTGTGTTGGTCACATTTCTGTGAATCATTTCTGCTCATCATCTGAGCTGTTGGCACACATGCTGATTTAAGTATACCTTTCTCTGGATTGTATTTAAGATTTCATATTTGTAAATATTTGTTTCACTGACTATTGTGCTCTTGATCTCTCTACAGCTAGTTGCCTGAAGTGTGAAAAAGTGTAGTCATCTGGGTTCATTGAAAGTTGTTAGACTGCTTTTGAAATTCTGTGTTAACTCTCAGCCTGGGTCTTACTGTTTGCATTATAATCTGTGTTGGTCACATTTCTGTGACTCATTTCTGCTCATAATTTGAGCTGTTAGATGCAGAGATTTGCCAGCAAAAAACAACTGGACACACAAACTGATTTAAGTACATTTTTCTATGTACTTTGCTTTTCTAAGATTAGATATTTGTACATATTTGTTTCATTGAATATTGTGCTCTCTGTCTCTCTGCACTTAGTTGCCTGAACTGTGAAAAAGTGTAGCCATCTGGGTTCACTGAAAGTTGTTAGACTGCTTTTGCAATTCTGTGTTAACTCTTAGCCTTGGGTTTCTGTTTGCATTATAATCTGTGTTGGTTACATTTCTGTCAATCATTTCTGCTCATCATCTGAGCTGTTGGCTGCTGAGATTTGCCTGCAAAAATCCACTTAACACACAGGCTGATTTAAGTATGCTTTTCTCTGCACTTTGCTTATTTAAGATTAGATATTTGCAGATATTTGTTTTATTGAATATTGTGAATCATGTGTGCTCATCATCTGAGCTGTTGGATTGTGAGATTTGCCTGCAAAAATCAACTGGATACATTACCTGACTTAAATATACTTTTCTCTGTACTTTGCTTATTTCAGATTTGATGTCTGTAGATATTTGTTTCATTGAATATTGTGCTCTCAGTCTCTCTGCAGTACGTTGCTTTAAGTGTGATAAAATGTAGCCATCTGGGTCCATTGAACATTATTAGAGTGCTTTAGAATTGCTTTGTTAATGCTTAGCCCTGGTGGTTTCTGTTTGCAATATAATCTGTGTTTGTCACATTTCTGTGAATCATTTCTGCTCATCATCTGAGCTGTAGGCTGTTGAGATTTGTCTGCAAAGAACAAATGGACACACAAGCTAATTTAAGTATATCTTTCTCTGGACTTTATTTAAGATTACATATTTGTAGATTTTTTTCATTGAATATTGTGCTCTCTGTCTCTTTGCAGTTAGTTGTCTGAAGTGTGAAAAAAGTGTAGCCATCTGGGTTCATTGAAAGTTGTTAGACTGCTTTTGAAATTCTGTGTTAACTCTTAGCCTAAGATTTCTGTTTGCTTTATAATCTGAGTTGGTCACCTTTCTGTGAATCATTTCTGCTCATCATCTGAGCTATTGTCTGGTGAGATTTGCCTGCAAACATCAACTGGACACACAAACTGATTTAATTATTCTTTTCTATGCACTTTGCTCAATTAAGATTAGATATTTGCAGATAATTGTTTCATTGAATATTGTGCTCTCTGTCTCTCTGCAGTTAGTTGCTTGAAGTGTGATAAACGTGTATCCATCTGTGTTCATTGAAAGTGTTAGACTGCTTTTGAAATTCTGTGTTAATTCTCAGCCTGGGGCTTACTGTTTGCATTACAATCTGTGCTGGTCATATTTCTGTGACTCATTTCTGTTCGTAATATGAATTGTTGGATTCTGAAATTTGTCTGCAAAAATTAACTGGAGACCGAACTGATTAAAGTATACTTTTCTCTGCACTTTGCTTATTTAAGATTATATATTTGTGGATATTTGTTTTATTGAATAATGGGCTCTGTCTCTCTGCAGTTAGTTACCTGAAGTTTGAAAAAAGTGTAGCCATCTGGGTTCAATGAAAGTTGTTTGACTGCTTTTGAAATTCTTTGTTACTTCTTAGCCTAGGGGGTTCTGTTTGCATTATAATATGTGTTGGTCACATTTCTGTAAATAATTTCTGATCATAATCTGAGCTGCTGGATGCTGAGATTTGACTGCAAAAATCAACTGGACACACCACCTGACCTAAGTATACTTTTCGCTGCACTTTGCTTATTTCAGATTAGGTGTCTGTTGATATTTGTTTCATTGAAAATTGTGCTCTCTGTCTCTCTGCACTTAGTTGCCTGAAGTGTGAAAAATTGTAGCCATCTGGGTTCATTGAAAGTTGTTAGACTGTTTTTACAATTCTTTGTTAACTCTTAGCTTTAGGTTTCTTTTTGCATTATAATCTGTGTTGGTTACATTTCTGTCAATCATTTCTGCTCATCATCTGAGCTGTTGGCTGCTGAGATTTGCCTGCAAAAATCCACTTAGCACACAGGCTGATTTAAGTATGCTTTTCTCTGCACTTTGCTTATTTAAGAATAGATATTTGCGGATATTTATTTTATTGAATATTGTGCTCTCTGCAGTTAGTTACCTGAAGTTTGAAAAAAGTGTAGCCATCTGGGATCAGTGAAAGCTGTTCGACTGCTTTTGAAATTCTTTGTTACCACTTAGCCTCGGGGTTTCTGTTTGCATTATAGTCTGTGTTGGTCACATTTCTGTAAATCATTTCTGCTCATCATCTGAGCTGTTAGATGCTGAGATTTGCCTGCAAAAATCAACTGGACACACCACCTTACTTAAGTATACTTTTCTCTGCACCTTACTTATTTCACATTAGATGTTTGTGGATATTTGTTTCATTGAATATTGTGCTCTCTCTCTCTCTCTCTCTCTCTCTCTCTCTGCATATAGCTGCTTGAAGTGTAAAAAAAGTGTAGCCATTTGGGTACATTGAAAGGGGTTAGACTGCTTTGGAAATTCTGTGTTAACTCTTAGCCAGGGTTTTCTGTTAGTGATATAACTGGTGTTCTTCACATTTCTTTGACTCATTTCGGCTCATTATCTGAGCTGTTGTCTGATGAGATTAGTCTTCATAAATCATCTGGACACACAAGCTGGTTTAAATATATTTTTCTTTGCATTTGCTTTTTTAAGATTAGATATTTGTAGATGTTTGTTTCATTTAATATTGTGCTTTTGATCTCTGTGCAGTTAGTTGCCTGAAGTGTGAAAAAAGTGTAGCCATCTGGGTCCATAGAAAGTTGTTAGACTGTTTTTGAAATTCTGTGTTAACTCTTAGCATGGGGGTTTCTGTTTGTATTATAATATGTGTTGGTCACATTTCTGTGAATCATTTCTGCTCATCATCTGAGCTTTTTGCTGCTGAGATTTGCCTGCAGAAATCAACAGGACACACAACTTGATTTAGTATACTTTTCTCTGCACTTTGCTTATTTAAGATTAGGTATTTGTAGATATTTGTTTCATTGAATATTGTGCTCTCTGTCTTTTTGCAGTTAGTTGCTTGAAGTGTGATAAAAGTGTAGCCATATGGGTTCATTGAAAGTTGTTAGTCTGCTTTGGCAATTCTGTGTTAACTCTTAACCTCGGGTTTGTGTTTGCATTATAATCTGTGTTGGTCACATTTCTGTGAATTGTTTCTGCTCATCATCTGTGCTGTTGGCTGCTGAGTTTTGCCTACAAAAACATATGGACACACACATTGATTTAAGGGGTCTATATCACATTATCCAAATTCCAAAATATCGACCACCATAAGCTTGACCTTGGAATCTCGAAATGTGATATACTCGAACACTCAGAACATCGATTTTTTTTTCCAAGGGAAACAAATTCACTGTTCCGAGAAAGCACACACACAGCACAAGCACACCAAAATACATAATCCACACATACACACTTCACAAAACCGTACACTGAACCGTACATACTCTACTAGCTATCCACTTACCTTAACCCAACCCTAATCCTAAGGTCCCTAACTAATGCACATCACCTTACCCGCTCCTTAACCCTAAAGTCCGTAACAATTGCACACTCACCTTACCCGATCCCTAACCCTAAGGTCCCTAATTATCACACACTCACCTTACCCCCTCCCTATCCCTAAAGTCATTACCTACCACACATTCACCTAACATCAGTCCATTTGCACACTTACCTTAACCCAATCTGTCACCTTCACACCACAGTCTAGGAAATAGTGAAGCTACAGAAATGGCCCACTGAATACTTTCCCTAGGAGAATATTCGGTGTTCTGCAGCTTTGCTATTTCAAGCGTTCACTGAATAGGGGTCGATATTAGAACATTTAATGTTTTAACATTTCGATGTTCTAATACAGACCCGATTTAAGTATACCTTTCTCTGAACTTTATTTAAGATTAAATATTTGTAGATATTTGATTCACTGAATATTGTGCTCTTGGTCTGTCTACAGTTAGTTGCCTGAAGTGTGAAAAAGTGTAGCAATCTGGGTTCATTGAAAGTTGTTAGACTGCTTTTGAAATTCTGTGTTAACTCTCAGTCTGGGTCTTACTGTTTGCATTATAATCTGTGTTGTGCTTTTCTCTGCACTTTGCTTATTTAAGATTAGATATTTGCAGATATTTGTTTTACTGAATATTGTGCTTTCTGTCTATGCAGTCAGTTACCTGAAATTTGAAAAAAGTGTAGCCATCTGGGATCAGTGAAAGTTGTTTGACTGCTTTTGAAATTCTGTGTTACCTCTTAGCCTGGGGGTTTCTGTTTGCATTATAATCGTTTTGTCACATTTCTGTGAATCATTTCTGCTCATCATCTGAGCTGTTGGATGCTGAGATTTGCCTGCAAAAATCAACTGGAGACACCACCTGACTTAAGTATACTTTTCTCTGTACTTTGCCTATTTCAGATTAGATGTCTGTAGATATTTGTTTAATTGAATATTGTGCTCTCTGTCTCTCTGCAGTTAGCTGCCTGAAGTGTGAAAAAAGTGTAGCCATCTGGGTTCATTGAAAGTGGTTAGACTGCTTTGGAAATTCTGTGTTAACTCTTAGCATGGGGTTTCTGTTAGCATTATAATTGCTGTTGTTCACATTTCTGTGACTCATTTCAGCTCATCATCTGAGGTGTTGTCTGATGAGATTAGTCTTTATAAATCATCTGGACACACAAGCTGATTTAAGTATATTTTTCTCTGCACTTTGCTTATTTAAGATTAGATATTTGTAGATGTTTGTTTCATTTAATATTGTGCTTTCAGTCTCTCTGCAGGTAGTTGCCTCAAGTGTGAAAAAAGTGTAGCTATCTGGGTTCATAGAAAGTTGTTAGACTGTCTTTGAAATTCTGTCTTAACTCTTAGCCTGGGGGTTTCTGTTTGTATTATAATCTGTGTTGGTCAAATTTTTGTGAATCATTTCTGCTCATCATCTTAAATATTGGCTGCTGAGATTTGCCAGCAAAAAACAAATGGACACACAAGCTGATTTAACTATACCTTCCTCTGGACTTAATTTCAGATGACATATTTGTAGATATTTGTTTAGTTGAATATTGTGCTCTCGGTCTCCCTGCAGTTAGTTGTCTGAAGTGTGAAAAAGTGTAGCCATCTGGGTTCAATGAAAGTTGCTATACTGCTTTTGAAATTCTGTGTTAACTCTTAGACTGGGTCTTACTGTTTGTATTATAATCGGTGTTGGTCAAATTTTTGTGAATCATTTCTGCTCATCATCTGACCTGTTGGCTGCTGAGATTTGCCTGCAGAAATCAACTGGACACACACAACCTGATTTAGTAAACTTTTCTTTGCACTTTGCTTATTTAGGATTAGATATTTGTAGATATTTGTTTCATTGAATATTGTGCTCTCTGGCTCTGCAGTTAGTTGCTTGAAGTGTGATAAAAGTGTAGCCATATAGGTACACTGAAAGTTGATAGCATGCTTTGGCAATTCTGTGTTAACTCCTAGCCTCGGGTTTGTGTTTGCATTATAATCTGTGTTGGTCACATTTCTGTGAATCGTTTCTGCTCATCATCTGAGCTGTTGGCTGCTGAGATTTGCCAGCAAAAAAACAAATGGGCACACAAGCTGATTTAAGTATACCTTCATCTGGACTTAATTTCAGATGACATATTTGTAGATATTTGTTTAGTTGAATATTGTGCTTTCAGTTTCCCTGCAGTTAGTTGTCTGAAGTGTGAAAATTGTAGCCATCTGGGTTGAATGAAAGTTGCTATACTGCTTTTGAAATTCTGTGTTAACTCTCAGCCTGGGTCTTACTGTTTGCATTATAATCGGTGTTGTTCATATTTCTGTGACTCATTTCTGCTCATAATCTGTGCAGTTGGATGCTGATATTAGAATGCAAAAATCAATTAGACACACAGAATGATTTAAGTATACTTTTCTCTTTACTTTCAATTTCTAAGAATCGATATTTGTACATATTGTTTTATTGAATATTGTGCTCTCTTTCTCTCTGCACCTAGTTGCCTGAAATGTGAAAACGTGTAGCCATCTGGGTTCATTGAAAGTTGTTAGACTGCTTTTGCAATTCTGTGTTAACTCTTAGCATCGGGTTTCTGTTTGCATTATAATCTGTGTTGGTTACATTTCTGCCATTCATTTCTGTCCAGAATCTGAGCTGTTGAATGCTGAGATTTCAATGCAAAAAACAACTGAACACACAGACTGATTTAAGTATAATTTTCAATGTAGTTTCCTTTTCTATGAATAGATATTTGTACATATTTGTTTCATTAAATAGTCTGCTGTCTGTCTCGCTGCACCTAGTTGCTTGAACTGTGAAAAAGAGTAGCCATCTGGTTTCCTTGAAAGTTGTTAGATTGCTTTTGAAATTCTCTGTTAACTCTCAGCCTGTGGTTTCTGTTTGCATTATAATCTGTGTTGGTTACATTTCTGTCAATCATTTCTGCTCATCATATGTGCAGTTGGCTGCTGAAATTTGCCTGCAAAAATCTACTTAACACACAGGCTGATTTAAGTATGATTTTTCCCTGCACTTTGCTTAATTAAGATTAGATATCTGCAGATATTTGTTTTATTGAATATTGTGCTCTTTCTCTCTCTGCAGTTAGTTACCTCAAGTCTGAAAAAAGTGTAGCCATCTGGGATCAATGAAAGTTGTTTGACTTTTTTTGAACTTCTTTGTTACCTTTTGGCCTGGGGGTTTCTGTATGCATTCTAATCTTTTTGTCACATTTCTGTGAGTCATTTCTGCTCATCATCTGAGCTGTTGGAAGCTGAGATTTGCCTGCAAAAATCAACTGGACACACCTCCTGATTTAAGTATACTTTTCTCTGCACTTAGCTTATTTCAGATTAGATGTCTGTAGACATTTGTTTCATTGAATATTGTGCACGCCATCTCTCTTCAGTTAGCTACCTGAAGTGTTACTAGAGTATAGCTATCTGGGTACATTGAAAGTGGTTAGACAGCTTTGGAAATTCTGTGTTAACTGTTAGCCTAGGGTTTCTTTTTGTGTTATAACTGGTGTTGGTCATATTTCTGTGACTCATCTCAGCTCATCATTTGAGCTGTTGGCTGATGAGATTATCCCTCAAAAGTCATTTAGACACACAAGCTGATGTAAGTATATTTTTCTCTGCACTTTGCTTATTTAAGATTAGATATCTGTAGATGTTTGTTTCATTTAATATTGTGCTCTCGGTCTCTCTGCAGTTAGTTGCCTGAAGTGTGAAAAAAGTGTAGCCATCTGGGTTCATAGAAAGTTGTTAGACTGTTTTTGAAATTCTGTGTTAACTCTTAGCCAGGGGGTTCTGTTTGTATTATAATCTGTGTTGGTCACATTTCATTGAATCATTTCTACTCATCATCTGAGCTGTTAGCTGCTGAGGTTTGCCTGCAAAAATCAACTGGACACACAAGCTGATTTAAATATACTTTTCTGTGCACTATGTTTCTTTAAGATTAGATATTTGTAGATTTTTCTTTCATTGAATATTGTGCTCTCTCTCTCTCTCTCTCTCTCTCTGCAGTTAGTTGCCTGAAGTGTGAAAAAGGTGTAGCTATCTGGGTTAATTGAAAGTTGTTAGACTGCTTTTGAAATGCTGTGTTAACTCTTAGCCTGGGAGTTTCTTTTTGCATTATAATCTGTGTTGGTCACATTTCTGGCAATCATTTCTGCTCATCATCTTAGCTAATGGCTGCTGAGATTTGCCTGCAAAAATCCACTGAACACACAAGGTGATTTAAGTATACTTTTCTCTGCACTTTGCCTATTTAAGATTAGACATTTGTAGATATTTGTTCCATTGAATATTGTGCTCAGTGTCTCTCTGCAATTAATTGCCTGAAGTGTGAAGAAAGTGTAGCCATCTTGTTGTTAGACTGCTTTTGAAATTCTGTGTTAACCTTTAGCCTAGGGTTTATTTTTGCTTCATAATCTTTGTCGGTCACATTTCTGTGACTCATTTCTGCTCATCATCTAAGCTATTGGCTGCTGAGATTTGCCTGCAGAAATAAACTGGACACACAACCTGATTTATTATACTTTTCTCTGCAGTTTGCTTATTTAAGATTAGATATTTGAACAGCAATTTAAGAGACCTAGCCTCTATGTTCCTAATGCACCACTTCTTGTAGCAGCCTTTAGTATGTTGGTGGAGAATGACTTATATAAAATGAGAGATGATGGTAATTGTTATAGGAGTAGGAAATGGAATTTGACTTGGAAACAAAGGAGAGCCTTGATGGCCCTGAGGAATGATAGCATGCTAGCAGTTAGACCTGCTGACAAGGGCGGCAGTGTGGTTGTGATGGATTACAGGTTCTATGATGGTACTATGAAAATATGTTGAGAGATGATAGTTTTACCATGCCATAGAAAGTGAAACAGTGGAATTACATACACATAGGATATCCACGATGTTAGATGACTTGTTTAAGAGTCATGTCATTACTGAAGGACTGTATGACTATTTAATGGTTAGTGATCCGTTCATACCTTTGATGCAGGGCCTCCCTAAAATACATAAAGATGGCAGTAGTCCTCCTATGAGGCTCATTGTATCAGGCAGAGGATGGTCCACAGAACCTTTTTCCATTTACTTTGAAAAGGTTTTATGTCCAGTTGTGGATATGAACGTGCATGTGTTAAGGGATACAAAACAGTTTTTATTAGACTTGTATGAGTATATGCAAGGGGTGGCTGCTTATTCCAGTTATGTTCTGGTAACTATGGATGATCAATCCCTCTTCACAGTTATCCCTATTGGAGAAGGAGTTCAGAGGGTGCATGATTACCTTAGGAGTCACACTGAGCTGAGTGCTAATGTTATGGATCTCATAGTTTTATTTTTAGAAGTTGTTTTGGAGAACAATTTCCGTTTTGATGCTCAGTGTTACTTACAGAAGGATGGTGTAGCTATGGGCACTTCCTGTGTGAATAACTACGCCAACCTCTATATGGCCACCTGGGAGGAGGATTGCTTGATTAAGCTGGTTGAGTTTTGGAGGGTGTCCTTTTATAGACATTTTGTGGATGACCTCTTTTTCATCTGGACAGGTATCATAGATGAATTAGCTACATTCTTTAATAAAGTGAATGGCCTTTCCAGGGTTTTGAAGTTCACATATGAATTCTCAGATGTATGGATCTCATTTTTGGATGTGTATGTGGAGAGAATGGCCAATGGGATGTTGAACACTGGGGTGTTTAGGAAATCATGCCATCGTAATGCTTTATTACATAGATATAGTATTCACCCTGGGTATGTATTCAAGAATGTAGTCAGAGATCAAGCCATGAGGACCTCTCATTACAATACCTCCCAGGAAGGCTTTAGCACTGAGTTGAATGACCTCTGTGAGAGATTCAGGTCAAGGGCATATAAAAATGAGGAGATTGAGTTAGGGATTAGTGGAATATCTACTTTGAGAAGAGGTGTGGCTACTCCCTATTTTTCAGATTCTAAGGGAACTGTTATGGAACACGGAGAGGTTGAGTGCTCAGCAGTATTAGAGAAGCACAATAGTGTTAGAATACCCCTTTTTTATACCAAGGATGTGGGTGATGTTAAGGATGTCATCAGGTCACATTGGAAGGTGCTGACTGTGGACCCTAATATTATGGAGGTAGTAGGTGACATGCCATGTTTTGTGTCTAAAAATAAATCCAACTTGAAGAAGTTGTTGTGTTACCCTATGACTGGAAGGAAAGAGAATGATTATTGTGAGTTTGGTACATTTCCCTGCAACCGATGTGATTTCTGCCATTTAATAGATTCTGGTGGCAGTTTTGTACACTGCTTGTATGGTATTAGGTATGATTTTCATGTCCTTGCCAACTGGCTGTCCGAACAGGTGGTTTATCTTGCTACGTGTGTATGTGCATGTGATGGATACTATATTGGAAAGACAGACAGGAAGCTTAGAGACAGGATACGGGAGCATATGCATCAGATTAAAATAAAGTCTATGGTTAATGCACTCTCTAAGTGTGTGCTAGAGAGAGGTGATATGCACATGTTCACCTTTAGTGTCATTGAAGTGATATCTACCAGCTCCAGAGGTGGTGACATTAGGAATCAAATGGAAACACAGGAGGCTAAATGAATAATCAAGTTTGGGGCAGCCTTTTATCTAGGTCTTAATGACAAGGTACCACTGAAGTGTTTTTTAAAATCAGTTAGTTGCCTGAAGTGTGAAAAAAGTGTAGCCATCTGGGTTCATAGAAAGTTGCTAGACTGTTTTTGAAATTCTGTGTTAACTCTTTGCCTGGAATTTTCTGTTTGTATTATAATCTGTGTTGGTCACATTTCTGTGAATCATTTCTGGTTATCATCTCAGATGTTGGCTGCTGAGATGTGCCCGCAAACATCAACTGAACACACAAGCTGATTAATGTATACTTTTCTCTGTACTTTGCTCATTTAAGATTAGATATTTTAGATATTTGTTTTATTAAATATCATGATCTGTGTCGTTCTGCAGTTAGTTGCCTGGTGTGTGAAAAAATGTAGTAATCTGGGTATATTGAAAGTGGTTAGACTGGTTTTGAAATTCTGTGTTAACACTTAGCCTGGGGTTTCTGTTTGCATTATAACCAGTGTTATCACATTTCTGTGAATCATTTCTACTCATCATCTGAGCTGTTTGTAATTTC
>NC_056746.1:1448039590-1448203840 GCF_019279795.1 Protopterus annectens | reverse complement strand
AATTTTAGAAAAAAACCAAATCAATTTAAAAAAATTAAGAAAGTACCAAACAGTTTTGCAAAAGAAACCCCCGGAAATTCCCCAAACAAAACAGTTAAAATTTCAATGACCAAGGTAATTTTTACACCAGGCAATAACGGGAAAAAAAAGACAATTTAATGAAAATTCTACAAATTCAATCAAAAAAATTTCAGAAAAGAACAAATATTTTGCCCTTATTTACAAAAAACCCCCAAAAAAATGAGAGAAAGTTACAAAAAACCCCAGTTATTGCAAAAAAACCCCCAAATTAAAAGAAACAAAAGATCTAACAACTTTAATGCCCCCCCAAAAACCCCCTTAGGAATAACCAGAAAAAGCACAAAATTTTAAACAAAAACTACTTAACTTAAAAATGCAGAAAAGAACAAAACCTTTTTTCCATTATTTTTCCAAAAAAACCAAACAAAAAACAAAATTCAGTTGAAAACCCGAATTCAAAAAAAAAACCCCAGGTAAATTAACAAAATTTCAAAAGGCAACAATTTCAAGAACCCAGTTACTTTTTTAACCCGGCAACAACTCAAGAACAGAGGCACAATTTAAAAAAAATACTCAAACAACTTAAAAAAATGAAAAATATCTTAAATATTATTTTTATGCAGGAAAATAACAAAAATGGGAAAAAAAATTAAAAAAAACCAGTTTTAAAAAAAACCCCAGGCAAAGTTAAGAATTTTAAAACAGTTAACAAAAACCCCCTGGTACACTTTTTTAACCCGGCAACAACTAAAAACAGAAACAAATTTTAAAAAACTCAAAACTAACTTAAAAAGGCAAAAAATATATTAAATATTTTTTCATCTCATCTTAAATAAGCAAAGTGCATAGAAAAGTATACTTAATTCAGCTTGTGTGTCCAGTTGATTTTTGCAGGCAAATCTCAGCATCCAACAGCTCAGATGATGAGCAGAAATGATTCACAGAAATGTGACCAACACAGATTATAATGCAAACAGAAACCCCAGGCTAAGAGTTAACACAGAATTTCAAAAGCAGTCTAACAACTTTCAATGAACCCAGATGGCTACACTTTTTCACACTTCAGGCAACTAACTGCAGAGAGACAGAGAGCACAATATTCAATGAAACAAATATCTACAAATATCTAATCTTAAATAAGCAAAGTGCAGAGAAAAGTATACTTAAATCAGCTTGTGTGTCCAGTTGATTTTTGCAGGCAAATCTCAGCAGCCAACAGCTCAGATGATGAGCAGAAATGATTCACAGAAATGTGACCAACACAGATTATAATGCAAACAGAAACCCCAGGCTAAGAGTTAACACAGAATTTCAAAAGCAGTCTAACAACTTTCAATGAACCCAGATGGCTACACTTTTTCACACTTCAGGCAACTAACTGCAGAGAGACAGAGAGCACAATATTCAATGAAACAAATATCTACAAATATCTAATCTTAAATAAGCAAAGTGCAGAGAAAAGTATACTTAAATCAGCTTGTGTGTCCAGTTGATTTTTGCAGGCAAATCTCAGCAGCCAACAGCTCAGATGATGAGCAGAAATGATTCACAGAAATGTGACCAACACAGATTATAATGCAAACAGAAACCCCAGGCTAAGAGTTAACACAGAATTTCAAAAGCAGTCTAACAACTTTCAATGAACCCAGATGGCTACACTTTTTCACACTTCAGGCAACTAACTGCAGAGAGACAGAGAGCACAATATTCAATGAAACAAATATCTACAAATATCTAATCTTAAATAAGCAAAGTGCAGAGAAAAGTATACTTAAATCAGCTTGTGTGTCCAGTTGATTTTTGCAGGCAAATCTCAGCAGCCAACAGCTCAGATGATGAGCAGAAATGATTCACAGAAATGTGACCAACACAGATTATAATGCAAACAGAAACCCCAGGCTAAGAGTTAACACAGAATTTCAAAAGCAGTCTAACAACTTTCAATGAACCCAGATGGCTACACTTTTTCACACTTCAGGCAACTAACTGCAGAGAGACAGAGAGCACAATATTCAATGAAACAAATATCTACAAATATCTAATCTTAAATAAGCAAAGTGCAGAGAAAAGTATACTTAAATCAGCTTGTGTGTCCAGTTGATTTTTGCAGCTAAATCTCAGCAACCAACAGCTCAGATGATGAGCAGAAATGATTCACAGAAATGTGACCAACACAGATTATAATGCAAACAGAAACCCCAGGCTAAGAGTTAACACAGAATTTCAAAAGCAGTCTAACAACTTTCAATGAACCCAGATGGCTACACTTTTTTCACACTTCAGGCAACTAACTGCAGAGAGACAGAGAGCACAATATTCAATGAAACAAATATCTACAAATATCTAATCTTAAATAAGCAAAGTGCAGAGAAAAGTATACTTAAATCAGCTTGTGTGTCCATTTGTTTTTTGCAGGCAAATCTCAGCAGCCAACAGCTCAGATGATGAGCAGAAATGATTCACAGAAATGTGACCAACACAGATTATAATGCAAACAGAAACCCCAGGCTAAGAGTTAACACAGAACTTCAAAAGCAGTCTAACAACTTTCAATGAACCCAGATGGCTACACTTTCTCACACTTCAGGCAACTAACTGCAGAGAGACAGAGAGCACAATATTCAATGAAACAAATATCTACAAATATCTAATCTTAAATAAGCAAAGTGCAGAGAAAAGTATACTTAAATCAGCTTGTGTGTCCAGTTGATTTTTGCAGGCAAATCTCAGCAGCCAACAGCTCAGATGATGAGCAGAAATGATTCACAGAAATGTGACCAACACAGATTATAATGCAAACAGAAACCCCAGGCTAAGAGTTAACACAGAATTTCAAAAGCAGTCTAACAACTTTCAATGAACCCAGATGGCTACACTTTTTCACACTTCAGGCAACTAACTGCAGAGAGACAGAGAGCACAATATTCAATGAAACAAATATCTACAAATATCTAATCTTAAATAAACAAAGTGCAGAGAAAAGTATACTTAAATCAGCTTGTGTTTCCAGTTGATTTTTGCAGACAAATCTCAGCAGCCAACAGCTCAGATGATGATCAGAAATGATTCACAGAAATGTGACCAACACAGATTATAATGCAAACAGAAACCCCAGGCTGAGAGTTAACACAGAATTCAAAAGCAGTCTAACAACTCTTAATGATCCCAGATGGGAACACTTTTTCACACTTCTTGTAACTAACTGCAGAGAGAGACAGAGAGCACAATATTCAATGAAACAAATATCTACAAATATCTAATCTTAAATAAGCAAAGTGCAGAGAAAAGTATACTTAAATCAGCTTGTGTGTCCAGTTGATTTTTGCAGGCAAATCTCAGCAGCCAACAGCTCAGATGATGAGCAGAAATGATTCACAGAAATGTGACCAACACAGATTATAATGCAAACAGAAACCCCAGGCTAAGAGTTAACACAGAATTTCAAAAGCAGTCTAACAACTTTCAATGAACCCAGATGGCTACACTTTTTCACACTTCAGGCAACTAACTGCAGAGAGACAGAGAGCACAATATTCAATGAAACAAATATCTACAAATATCTAATCTTAAATAAGCAAAGTGCAGAGAAAAGTATACTTAAATCAGCTTGTGTGTCCAGTTGATTTTTGCAGGCAAATCTCAGCAGCCAACAGCTCAGATGATGAGCAGAAATGATTCACAGAAATGTGACCAACACAGATTATAATGCAAACAGAAACCCCAGGCTAAGAGTTAACACAGAATTTCAAAAGCAGTCTAACAACTTTCAATGAACCCAGATGGCTACACTTTTTCACACTTCAGGCAACTAACTGCAGAGAGACAGAGAGCACAATATTCAATGAAACAAATATCTACAAATATCTAATCTTAAATAAGCAAAGTGCAGAGAAAAGTATACTTAAATCAGCTTGTGTGTCCAGTTGATTTTGCAGGCAAATCTCAGCAGCCAACAGCTCAGATGATGAGCAGAAATGATTCACAGAAATGTGACCAACACAGATTATAATGCAAACAGAAACCCCAGGCTAAGAGTTAACACAGAATTTCAAAAGCAGTCTAACAACTTTCAATGAACCCAGATGGCTACACTTTTTTCACACTTCAGGCAACTAACTGCAGAGAGACAGAGAGCACAATATTCAATGAAACAAATATCTACAAATATCTAATCTTAAATAAGCAAAGTGCAGAGAAAAGTATACTTAAATCAGCTTGTGTGTCCAGTTGATTTTTGCAGGCAAATCTCAGCAGCCAACAGCTCAGATGATGAGCAGAAATGATTCACAGAAATGTGACCAACACAGATTATAATGCAAACAGAAACCCCAGGCTAAGAGTTAACACAGAATTTCAAAAGCAGTCTAACAACTTTCAATGAACCCAGATGGCTACACTTTTTCACACTTCAGGCAACTAACTGCAGAGAGACAGAGAGCACAATATTCAATGAAACAAATATCTACAAATATCTAATCTTAAATAAGCAAAGTGCAGAGAAAAGTATACTTAAATCAGCTTGTGTGTCCAGTTGATTTTTGCAGGCAAATCTCAGCAGCCAACAGCTCAGATGATGAGCAGAAATGATTCACAGAAATGTGACCAACACAGATTATAATGCAAACAGAAACCCCAGGCTAAGAGTTAACACAGAATTTCAAAAGCAGTCTAACAACTTTCAATGAACCCAGATGGCTACACTTTTTCACACTTCAGGCAACTAACTGCAGAGAGACAGAGAGCACAATATTCAATGAAACAAATATCTACAAATATCTAATCTTAAATAAGCAAAGTGCAGAGAAAAGTATACTTAAATCAGCTTGTGTGTCCAGTTGATTTTTGCAGGCAAATCTCAGCAGCCAACAGCTCAGATGATGAGCAGAAATGATTCACAGAAATGTGACCAACACAGATTATAATGCAAACAGAAACCCCAGGCTAAGAGTTAACACAGAATTTCAAAAGCAGTCTAACAACTTTCAATGAACCCAGATGGCTACACTTTTTCACACTTCAGGCAACTAACTGCAGAGAGACAGAGAGCACAATATTCAATGAAACAAATATCTACAAATATCTAATCTTAAATAAGCAAAGTGCAGAGAAAAGTATACTTAAATCAGCTTGTGTGTCCAGTTGATTTTTGCAGGCAAATCTCAGCAGCCAACAGCTCAGATGATGAGCAGAAATGATTCACAGAAATGTGACCAACACAGATTATAATGCAAACAGAAACCCCAGGCTAAGAGTTAACACAGAATTTCAAAAGCAGTCTAACAACTTTCAATGAACCCAGATGGCTACACTTTTTCACACTTCAGGCAACTAACTGCAGAGAGCACAATATTCAATGAAACAAATATCTGCAAATATCTAATCTTAAATAAGCAAAGTGCAGAGAAAAGTATACTTAAATCAGCTTGTGTGTCCAGTTGATTTTTGCAGGCAAATCTCAGCAGCCAACAGCTCAGATGATGAGCAGAAATGATTCACAGAAATGTGACCAACACAGATTATAATGCAAACAGAACCCCCAGGCTAAGAGTTAACACAGAATTTCAAAAGCAGTCTAACAACTTTCAATGAACCCAGATGGCTACACTTTTTCACACTTCAGGCAACTAACTGCAGAGAGACAGAGAGCACAATATTCAATGAAACAAATATCTACAAATATCTAATCTTAAATAAGCAAAGTGCAGAGAAAAGTATACTTAAATCAGCTTGTGTGTCCAGTTGATTTTGCAGGCAAATCTCAGCAGCCAACAGCTCAGATGATGAGCAGAAATGATTCACAGAAATGTGACCAACACAGATTATAATGCAAACAGAAACCCCAGGCTAAGAGTTAACACAGAATTTCAAAAGCAGTCTAACAACTTTCAATGAACCCAGATGGCTACACTTTTTCACACTTCAGGCAACTAACTGCAGAGAGACAGAGAGCACAATATTCAATGAAACAAATATCTACAAATATCTAATCTTAAATAAGCAAAGTGCAGAGAAAAGTATACTTAAATCAGCTTGTGTGTCCAGTTGATTTTTGCAGGCAAATCTCAGCAGCCAACAGCTCAGATGATGAGCAGAAATGATTCACAGAAATGTGACCAACACAGATTATAATGCAAACAGAAACCCCCAGGCTAAGAGTTAACACAGAATTTCAAAAGCAGTCTAACAACTTTCAATGAACCCAGATGGCTACACTTTTTCACACTTCAGGCAACTAACTGCAGAGAGACAAGCACAATATTCAATGAAACAAATATCTACAAATATCTAATCTTAAATAAGCAAAGTGCAGAGAAAAGTATACTTAAATCAGCTTGTGTGTCCAGTTGATTTTTGCAGGCAAATCTCAGCAGCCAACAGCTCAGATGATGAGCAGAAATGATTCACAGAAATGTGACCAACACAGATTATAATGCAAACAGAAACCCCAGGCTAAGAGTTAACACAGAATTTCAAAAGCAGTCTAACAACTTTCAATGAACCCAGATGGCTACACTTTTTCACACTTCAGGCAACTAACTGCAGAGAGACAGAGAGCACAATATTCAATGAAACAAATATCTACAAATATCTAATCTTAAATAAGCAAAGTGCAGAGAAAAGTATACTTAAATCAGCTTGTGTGTCCAGTTGATTTTTGCAGGCAAATCTCAGCAGCCAACAGCTCAGATGATGAGCAGAAATGATTCACAGAAATGTGACCAACACAGATTATAATGCAAACAGAAACCCCAGGCTAAGAGTTAACACAGAATTTCAAAAGCAGTCTAACAACTTTCAATGAACCCAGATGGCTACACTTTTTCACACTTCAGGCAACTAACTGCAGAGAGACAGAGCACAATATTCAATGAAACAAATATCTACAAATATCTAATCTTAAATAAGCAAAATGAAAAGAAAAGTATACTTAAATCAGCTTGCATGCCCAGTTGATTTTGACAGGCAAATCTCAGCAGCCAACAGCTCAGATGATGATCAGAAATGATTCGCAGAAATGTGACCAACACAGATTATAATGAAAACAGAAACACCCAGGCTGAGAGTTAACACAGATATCAAAAGCAGTCTAACAACTTTCAATGAACCCAAATGGCAACACTTTTTTCAAACTTCAGGCAACTAACTACAGAGAGACAGACAGCACAATATTCAATGAAACAAATAACTACAAATATCTAATCTTAATAAGCAATGTGCAGAGAAAAGTATACTTAAATCAGTTTGTGTGTCCAGTTGATTTTTGCAGGTAGATCTCAGCAGCCAACAGCTCAGATGATGAGCAGAAATGATTCACAGAAATATTACCAACACAGATTATAATGCAAACAGAAACCCCAGGCTAAGAGTTAACACAGAATTTCAAAAGCAGTCTAACAACTTTCAATGAACCCAGATGGCTACACTTTTTCACACTTCAGGCAACTAACTGCAGAGAGACAGAGAGCACAATATTCAATGAAACAAATATCTACAAATATCTAATCTTAAATAAGCAAAGTGCAGAGAAAAGTATACTTAAATCAGCTTGTGTGTCCAGTTGATTTTTGCAGGCAAATCTCAGCAGCCAACAGCTCAGATGATGAGCAGAAATGATTCACAGAAATGTGACCAACACAGATTATAATGCAAACAGAAACCCCAGGCTAAGAGTTAACACAGAATTTCAAAAGCAGTCTAACAACTTTCAATGAACCCAGATGGCTACACTTTTTCACACTTCAGGCAACTAACTGCAGAGAGACAGAGAGCACAATATTCAATGAAACAAATATCTACAAATATCTAATCTTAAATAAGCAAAGTGCAGAGAAAAGTATACTTAAATCAGCTTGTGTGTCCAGTTGATTTTTGCAGGCAAATCTCAGCAGCCAACAGCTCAGATGATGAGCAGAAATGATTCACAGAAATGTGACCAACACAGATTATAATGCAAACAGAAACCCCAGGCTAAGAGTTAACACAGAATTTCAAAAGCAGTCTAACAACTTTCAATGAACCCAGATGGCTACACTTTTTCACACTTCAGGCAACTAACTGCAGAGAGACAGAGAGCACAATATTCAATGAAACAAATATCTACAAATATCTAATCTTAAATAAGCAAAGTGCAGAGAAAAGTATACTTAAATCAGCTTGTGTGTCCAGTTGATTTTTGCAGGCAAATCTCAGCAGCCAACAGCTCAGATGATGAGTAGAAATGATTCACAGAAATGTGACCAACACAGATTATAATGCAAACAGAAACCCCAGGCTAAGAGTTAACACAGAATTTCAAAAGCAGTCTAACAACTTTCAATGAACCCAGATGGCTACACTTTTTCACACTTCAGGCAACTAACTGCAGAGAGACAGAGAGCACAATATTCAATGAAACAAATATCTGGAAATATCTAATCTTAAATAAGCAAAGTGCAGAAAAAAAGCATACTTAAATCAGCCTGTGTGTCCAGTTGATTTTTCAGGCAAATCTCAGCAGCCAACAGCTCAGATGATGAGCAGAAATGATTCACAGAAATGTGACCAACACAGATTATAATGCAAACAGAAACCCCCAGGCTAAGAGTTAACACAGAATTTCAAAAGCAGTCTAACAACTTTCAATGAACCCAGATGGCTACACTTTTTCACACTTCAGGCAACTAACTGCAGAGAGACAGAGAGCACAATATTCAATGAAACAAATATCTACAAATATCTAATCTTAAATAAGCAGAGTGTGCAGAAAAGTATACTTAAATCAGCTTGTGTGTCCAGTTGATTTTTGCAGGCAAATCTCAGCAGCCAACAGCTCAGATGATGAGCAGAAATGATTCACAGAAATGTGACCAACACAGATTATAATGCAAACAGAAACCCCAGGCTAAGAGTTAACACAGAATTTCAAAAGCAGTCTAACAACTTTCAATGAACCCAGATGGCTACACTTTTTCACACTTCAGGCAACTAACTGCAGAGAGACAGAGAGCACAATATTCAATGAAACAAATATCTACAAATATCTAATCTTAAATAAGCAAAGTGCAGAGAAAAGTATACTTAAATCAGCTTGTGTGTCCAGTTGATTTTTGCAGGCAAATCTCAGCAGCCAACAGCTCAGATGATGAGCAGAAATGATTCACAGAAATGTGACCAACACAGATTATAATGCAAACAGAAACCCCAGGCTAAGAGTTAACACAGAATTTCAAAAGCAGTCTAACAACTTTCAATGAACCCAGATGGCTACACTTTTTCACACTTCAGGCAACTAACTGCAGAGAGACAGAGAGCACAATATTCAATGAAACAAATATCTACAAATATCTAATCTTAAATAAGCAAAGTGCAGAGAAAAGTATACTTAAATCAGCTTGTGTGTCCAGTTGATTTTTGCAGGCAAATCTCAGTAGCCAACAGCTCAGATGATGAGCAGAAATGATTCACAGAAATGTGACCAACACAGATTATAATGCAAACAGAAACCCCAGGCTAAGAGTTAACACAGAATTTCAAAACCAGTCTAACCACTTTCAATGAACCCAGATGGCTACAATTTTTCACACTTCAGGCAAATAACTGCAGAGAGACAGAGCACAATATTCTATGAAACAAATATCTACAAATATCTAATCTTAAATAAGCAAAGTGCAGAGAAAAGTATACTTAAATCAGCTTGTGTGTCCAGTTGATTTTTGCAGGCAAATCTCAGCAGCCAACAGCTCAGATGATGAGCAGAAATGATTCACAGAAATGTGACCAACACAGATTATAATGCAAACAGAAACCCCAGGCTAAGAGTTAACACAGAATTTCAAAAGCAGTCTAACAACTTTCAATGAACCCAGATGGCTACACTTTTTTCACACTTCAGGCAACTAACTGCAGAGAGACAGAGAGCACAATATTCAATGAAACAAATATCTACAAATATCTAATCTTAAATAAGCAAAGTGCAGAGAAAAGTATACTTAAATCAGCTTGTGTGTCCAGTTGATTTTTGCAGGCAAATCTCAGCAGCCAACAGCTCAGATGATGAGCAGAAATGATTCACAGAAATGTGACCAACACAGATTATAATGCAAACAGAAACCCCAGGCTAAGAGTTAACACAGAATTTCAAAAGCAGTCTAACAACTTTCAATGAACCCAGATGGCTACACTTTTTCACACTTCAGGCAACTAACTGCAGAGAGACAGAGAGCACAATATTCAATGAAACAAATATCTACAAATATCTAATCTTAAATAAGCAAAGTGCAGAGAAAAGTATACTTAAATCAGCTTGTGTGTCCAGTTGATTTTTGCAGGCAAATCTCAGCAGCCAACAGCTCAGATGATGAGCAGAAATGATTCACAGAAATGTGACCAACACAGATTATAATGCAAACAGAAACCCCAGGCTAAGAGTTAACACAGAATTTCAAAAGCAGTCTAACAACTTTCAATGAACCCAGATGGCTACACTTTTTCACACTTCAGGCAACTAACTGCAGAGAGACAGAGAGCACAATATTCAATGAAACAAATATCTACAAATATCTAATCTTAAATAAGCAAAGTGCAGAGAAAAGTATACTTAAATCAGCTTGTGTGTCCAGTTGATTTTTGCAGGCAAATCTCAGCAGCCAACAGCTCAGATGATGAGCAGAAATGATTCACAGAAATGTGACCAACACAGATTATAATGCAAACAGAAACCCCAGGCTAAGAGTTAACACAGAATTTCAAAAGCAGTCTAACAACTTTCAATGAACCCAGATGGCTACACTTTTTCACACTTCAGGCAACTAACTGCAGAGAGACAGAGAGCACAATATTCAATGAAACAAATATCTACAAATATCTAATCTTAAATAAGCAAAGTGCAGAGAAAAGTATACTTAAATCAGCTTGTGTGTCCAGTTGATTTTTGCAGGCAAATCTCAGCAGCCAACAGCTCAGATGATGAGCAGAAATGATTCACAGAAATGTGACCAACACAGATTATAATGCAAACAGAAACCCCAGGCTAAGAGTTAACACAGAATTTCAAAAGCAGTCTAACAACTTTCAATGAACCCAGATGGCTACACTTTTTCACACTTCAGGCAACTAACTGCAGAGAGACAGAGAGCACAATATTCAATGAAACAAATATCTACAAATATCTAATCTTAAATAAGCAAAGTGCAGAGAAAAGTATACTTAAATCAGCTTGTGTGTCCAGTTGATTTTTGCAGGCAAATCTCAGCAGCCAACAGCTCAGATGATGAGCAGAAATGATTCACAGAAATGTGACCAACACAGATTATAATGCAAACAGAAACCCCAGGCTAAGAGTTAACACAGAATTTCAAAAGCAGTCTAACAACTTTCAATGAACCCAGATGGCTACACTTTTTCACACTTCAGGCAACTAACTGCAGAGAGACAGAGAGCACAATATTCAATGAAACAAATATCTACAAATATCTAATCTTAAATAAGCAAAGTGCAGAGAAAAGTATACTTAAATCAGCTTGTGTGTCCAGTTGATTTTTGCAGGCAAATCTCAGCAGCCAACAGCTCAGATGATGAGCAGAAATGATTCACAGAAATGTGACCAACACAGATTATAATGCAAACAGAAACCCCAGGCTAAGAGTTAACACAGAATTTCAAAAGCAGTCTAACAACTTTCAATGAACCCAGATGGCTACACTTTTTCACACTTCAGGCAACTAACTGCAGAGAGACAGAGAGCACAATATTCAATGAAACAAATATCTACAAATATCTAATCTTAAATAAGCAAAGTGCAGAGAAAAGTATACTTAAATCAGCTTGTGTGTCCAGTTGATTTTTGCAGGCAAATCTCAGCAGCCAACAGCTCAGATGATGAGCAGAAATGATTCACAGAAATGTGACCAACACAGATTATAATGCAAACAGAAACCCCCAGGCTAAGAGTTAACACAGAATTTCAAAAGCAGTCTAACAACTTTCAATGAACCCAGATGGCTACACTTTTTCACACTTCAGGCAACTAACTGCAGAGACAGAGAGCACAATATTCAATGAAACAAATATCTACAAATATCTAATCTTAAATAAGCAAAGTGCAGAGAAAAGTATACTTAAATCAGCTTGTGTGTCCAGTTTTTTTTGCAGGCAAATCTCAGCAGCCAACACCTCTGATGATCAGCAGAAATGATTAACAGAAATGTGACCAACACAGATTATAATGCAAACAGAAACCCAAGGCTAAGAGTTAACACAGAATTGCAAAAGCAGTCTAACAACTTTCAATGAACCCAGATGGCTACACTTTTTCACACTTCAGGCAACTAACTGCAGAGAGACAGAGAGCACAATATTCAATGAAACAAATATCTACAAATATCTAATCTTAAATAAGCAAAGTGCAGAGAAAAGTATACTTAAATCAGCTTGTGTGTCCAGTTGATTTTTGCAGGCAAATCTCAGCAGCCAACAGCTCAGATGATGAGCAGAAATGATTCACAGAAATGTGACCAACACAGATTATAATGCAAACAGAAACCCCCAGGCTAAGAGTTAACACAGAATTTCAAAAGCAGTCTAACAACTTTCAATGAACCCAGATGGCTACACTTTTTCACACTTCAGGCAACTAACTGCAGAGAGACAGAGAGCACAATATTCAATGAAACAAATATCTACAAATATCTAATCTTAAATAAGCAAAGTGCAGAGAAAAGTATACTTAAATTAGCTTGTGTGTCCAGTTGATTTTGGCAGGCAAATCTCAGCAGCTAACAGCTCAGATGATGAGCAGAAATGATTCACAGAAATGTGACCAACACAGATTATAATGCAAACAGAAACCCCCAGGCTAAGAGTTAACACAGAATTTCAAAAGCAGTCTAACAACTTTCAATGAACCCAGATGGCTACACTTTTTCACACTTCAGGCAACTAACTGCAGAGAGACAGAGAGCACAATATTCAATGAAACAAATATCTACAAATATCTAATCTTAAATAAGCAAAGTGCAGAGAAAAGTATACTTAAATCAGCTTGTGTGTCAAGTTTATTTTGCAGGCAAATCTCAGTAGCCAACAGCTCAGATGATGAGCAGAAATGATTCACAGAAATGTGACCAACACAGATTATAATGCAAACAGAAACCCCCAGGCTAAGAGTTAACACAGAATTTCAAAAGCAGTCTAACAACTTTCAATGAACCCAGATGGCTACACTTTTTCACACTTCAGGCAAATAACTGCAGAGAGACAGAGCACAGTATTCAATGAAACAAATATCTACAAATATCTAATCTTAAATAAGCAAAGTGCAGAGAAAAGTATACTTAAATCAGCTTGTGTGTCCAGTTGATTTTTGCAGGCAAATCTCAGCAGCCAACAGCTCAGATGATGAGCAGAAATGATTCACAGAAATGTGACCAACACAGATTATAATGCAAACAGAAACCCCAGGCTAAGAGTTAACACAGAATTTCAAAAGCAGTCTAACAACTTTCAATGAACCCAGATGGCTACACTTTTTTCACACTTCAGGCAACTAACTGCAGAGAGACAGAGAGCACAATATTCAATGAAACAAATATCTACAAATATCTAATCTTAAATAAGCAAAGTGCAGAAAAGTATACTTAAATCAGCTTGTGTGTCCAGTTGATTTTTGCAGGCAAATCTCAGCAGCCAACAGCTCAGATGATGAGCAGAAATGATTCACAGAAATGTGACCAACACAGATTATAATGCAAACAGAAACCCCAGGCTAAGAGTTAACACAGAATTTCAAAAGCAGTCTAACAACTTTCAATGAACCCAGATGGCTACACTTTTTCACACTTCAGGCAACTAACTGCAGAGAGACAGAGAGCACAATATTCAATGAAACAAATATCTACAAATATCTAATCTTAAATAAGCAAAGTGCAGAGAAAAGTATACTTAAATCAGCTTGTGTGTCCAGTTGATTTTGGCAGGCAAATCTCAGCAGCCAACAGCTCAGATGATGAGCAGAAATGATTCACAGAAATGTGACCAACACAGATTATAATGCAAACAGAAACCCCATGCTAAGAGTTAACACAGAATTTCAAAAGCAGTCTAAAAACTTTCAATGAACCCAGATGGCTACACTTTTTCACACTTCAGGCAACTAACTGCAGAGAGACAGAGAGCACAATATTCAATGAAACAAATATCTACAAATATCTAATCTTAAATAAGCAAAGTGCAGAGAAAAGTATACTTAAATCAGCTTGTGTGTCCAGTTGATTTTGCAGGCAAATCTCAGCAGCCAACAGCTCAGATGATGAGCAGAAATGATTCACAGAAATGTGACCAACACAGATTATAATGCAAACAGAAACCCCAGGCTAAGAGTTAACACAGAATTTCAAAAGCAGTCTAACAACTTTCAATGAACCCAGATGGCTACACTTTTTTCACACTTCAGGCAACTAACTGCAGAGAGACAGAGAGCACAATATTCAATGAAACAAATATCTACAAATATCTAATCTTAAATAAGCAAAGTGCAGAGAAAAGTATACTTAAATCAGCTTGTGTGTCCAGTTGATTTTTGCAGGCAAATCTCAGCAGCCAACAGCTCAGATGATGAGCAGAAATGATTCACAGAAATGTGACCAACACAGATTATAATGCAAACAGAAACCCCCAGGCTAAGAGTTAACACAGAATTTCAAAAGCAGTCTAACAACTTTCAATGAACCCAGATGGCTACACTTTTTCACACTTCAGGCAACTAACTGCAGAGAGACAGAGAGCACAATATTCAATGAAACAAATATCTACAAATATCTAATCTTAAATAAGCAAAGTGCAGAGAAAAGTATACTTAAATCAGCTTGTGTCCAGTTGATTTTTGCAGGCAAATCTCAGCAGCCAACAGCTCAGATGATGAGCAGAAATGATTCACAGAAATGTGACCAACACAGATTATAATGCAAACAGAAACCCCAGGCTAAGAGTTAACACAGAATTTCAAAAGCAGTCTAACAACTTTCAATGAACCCAGATGGCTACACTTTTTCACACTTCAGGCAACTAACTGCAGAGAGACAGAGAGCACAATATTCAATGAAACAAATATCTACAAATATCTAATCTTAAATAAGCAAAGTGCAGAGAAAAGTATACTTAAATCAGCTTGTGTGTCCAGTTGATTTTGCAGGCAAATCTCAGCAGCCAACAGCTCAGATGATGAGCAGAAATGATTCACAGAAATATGACCAACACAGATTATAATGCAAACAGAAACCCCAGGCTAAGAGTTAACACAGAATTTCAAAAGCAGTCTAACAACTTTCAATGAACCCAGATGGCTACACTTTTTCACACTTCAGGCAACTAACTGCAGAGAGACAGAGAGCACAATATTCAATGAAACAAATATCTACAAATATCTAATCTTAAATAAGCAAAGTGCAGAGAAAAGTATACTTAAATCAGCTTGTGTGTCCAGTTGATTTTTGCAGGCAAATCTCAGCAGCCAACAGCTCAGATGATGAGCAGAAATGATTCACAGAAATGTGACCAACACAGATTATAATGCAAACAGAAACCCCCAGGCTAAGAGTTAACACAGAATTTCAAAAGCAGTCTAACAACTTTCAATGAACCCAGATGGCTACACTTTTTTCACACTTCAGGCAACTGACTGCAGACAGACAGACAGCACAATATTCAATGAAACAAATAGCTACAAATATCTAAACTTTAATAAGCAAAGTGCAGAGAAAAGTATATTTATATCAGACTGTGTGTCCAGTTAATATTTGCAGGCAAATCTCAGTAGCCAAAAGCTCAGATGATGAGCAGAATATGCACTATGGCACAGATGATGAGCAGAATATCCGCTATGCCACTTACAGAAAATTCTGGTTCCTTGCACCACTTTGTTCTCTTATATCCTGTTACAACATAGGTCCCAGAATAAGTTAACTACAAAACCCTAACAAAATAGCAAGTGCTCTGAAGTAGAGCAGTAAATCCCTAAGTACAGCCCAAGTGGCATGCGTTTTATTAGGTGCTAGGGTGTCTAAGGCACTGACAATGAGGAAAAGGCAATCCCATGCTGGGGGGTCCTGTTTGTCTAGGCATTCTCTATGGGGAGGCATGGGGCATTGAGGGGAGCTGCCATGCAGGCAAATTCAGGAGAGGGAGACACCAAAGGGTAGGTCATAAATGAAAAAAATCCACCAGTAGAAGCAGTCAATAACATGACACTTCCCCTGGCATAGCATTAGGTTCTGCACCAGCCCAGGCCTTAGAATGGAGATAGCTTGGGTGTAGTAGGAGAGGTTGTTAGACTCAGTGATGGATGGGGCTCTGGGATAATCAGAACAAATTAAGCAGAATGGGGTTCCCACAAGGATATATGCCAGCTTTTTTTACTGAGAATGTTTCCTTTCAAGATTAAGCAAGTCATTGTATCCACTTAAAACTTTCCACTTATTGAGCACCTTTTTTATGGTTCGCAGTCATGAGGTATACCATGTAGGGTCACCAAAGATTGTCATGGCAATGAGATCAGTTGAAAGATGGTCCACTGGAGAAGGTAGCACCCCATGGACAAAATCAACCAGAATCATATTGAAATGACACCAGAAGATGAGATTGCCTGGTCTGAAAATATCTGGCATGTGATGTCCCTTCTAAACTCAGTTTTTCCAGATGCAGCTCTCTGCATCAAGCAAACTTTCCCTTAATAGCACACAGGGAACACACTCAGTCCAGGATCTGGATTTCTCCTCTCTCTCAGGAGCCCCAATGAAACTCCCCACTAGCACAGCTGTAGAGTTGCATTCTCAGCTGAGTTTCCAAGTGAAGTCCTCTAGCACCCTCTCTGTGAAACCAGTGCGTCATGTCCCTGCTCCAAGCAACTGACACACGCACTCTTGGAGATTTGATTTTCACACACACACACACACACACACACACACACACACACACACACACACACACACACACACACACACACACACACAGACCTGGGAATGACTGGCATAGATTTACTAGCTATGCCCCATTCTGCCCATACTATAAGGTAGTTACACTGCCACTAGATACTCCAAAGCCAGCTACTCTAAGGCTCTTACAAGGGTACCCAATTACACTGAGTGAAATTAATATTACTACAAATGATAGTATTTGACCAATGAGGTAAGGCTTTTAGGAGTGGCCACAGAATCACCAAATATATACAAGTATTCTCAAAGGTTAGAATATTCTCTAAAGGACCAGCCACAATAAAAAGTTTAAATATATTTAATAATAAATAATAAAAGAACATGAAAATATGGAATATCTATTTTAGAATAAACACCAGTTTTCAATCACAGGAAATATAAAAAATAACACAGATTAATAGATTCGCACAGATACAGAAAAACAGCACTTAACTAATCTCAGTATATTTTTCTGACTGATCTAAAGAATTGCTATTCCCTGGTCACTTACTAGAGGAAGGCAAGATGAAGTAGGTGAGGGATCCTTCTATGTCAGGTTCCAAAAATAGACTACTCTAAGAATTTAGTCTCGTCTAATATTAAAGCATCATTTTTGCCCTGGATTACACAATGACATCACATACATCTGGTCATCTGACTTCTGGAACCCAAACTACCCCCTTTCCTAGCAACTGACCCAGAATCATACATGACAATAATACATACACATAGAGCTTTGCTAAGATCTGTTGCAGCTTCTGGAAGGCATAAATCAATAAAACACTTCCACTCTTCCTACAGGAGCTAATAAACCATTCTCTAGAACAGGCATTTCATCTCTGGCTGCAAGCAGAACTGTAAGATACAATCTTTATGGCCTAAATTAAGTAACTTAATTTCATTCTATCTTCACTGCTGAACTCCTGGATTACCCCCAGTTCCAACATTTCTGTATATCATCCCTCAGAGTCTGTCTGACTCACTCAGGCACCCTGTAAGGGGCCTGCTTGATAGGCCTTTGGGGTCCTGTGTCCACATGGTTCTGCACCAGGGGTGTACATCCAGGTTTCCCAGTGAACATGCTCTGAAACTCCTGTAACACTGCTCACTTATAGGATTTCTCAAACCTGGGTAAAGGATAGCTGCTGGGATATTGATACCCCTTCCACTGAAGTGTCAGTCTGAGCCTAACTAAGGAGATCAGTCACCAACCAGATTCCCCTCAGACTCTTCCTGCCATCCACTGCAAATGCTCTGTACCAGGGCCTCCCTATCATGATACGGCTTCAACATGTTAACATGGCAAAATTTGTGCCCCTGACTCCTGTCTGGCAGTTCTACCATACAGTCAACATCACTGACCTTCCTTACCATTTTGAAGAGTCCCTCCCAAGCTGCCTGCAACTTATTGCATCTGAAAGGAATGAGAACCATAACCTGCTGTCCCACAGCTTACTCTTGGGCTCTATACCAGAACTTTTTCTGGTTTGGGCTCCTGTCAGGTTCTCCTGGGCCAAGCCCATGAGCTGTGTCTATATTACCTAACTGAATGTTTTAAGCAGGGTCAAGCCCCCTGCACCCCTCCACGTCAGGAGCTGTGCACCTCACACCACCCATTCTTTAAATATATCAACTCTGAGATCTCACTACAGTGCAGAAAAGGGACATTTACCCTTTTGTGCTGTACGCAGATCTCCATTACAACGTTCAAACATTCAAAAATCCGATCATATGGTGCCGACCATATGACACTCAAAATCTTGTTTGAGCATTCAATATAGACCCGTTGAGCACCCTAAGCCTTGCCCTTAGGTTTAGGACATATGCCACAATAGACTCATTGTGGGATTCACACTTACCATCCCACTCATCATGAATCAAATGTATAGGCCCCCCTCACCCTATGTCCTCACAGCAAATCAAAGGGTGAAAAACTTGAGGATTCCTGTGGTACCTCTCTATGCAAACAACAGATGGGGCAAATATGTGTCCCACTCTCTCTTAAACTGGTCTGCAAATGCCCATAGCATGGTCTTTAGTGTAGACTTTAACCTCTCCACAAGGCCATTAGTCTGGGGATGTTAGGAGTGGTCTTTATGTACTTCACCCCACAGTATTTGCATGGACAAGCCAGCAAGTCTGACATGAAATTGAAACCTCTGTCAGTCAGTATTTCTCTTGGGACAACTACCCTGCTGAAAATCTCTATCAAAACATTTTCCACCTACTCTGGCTCAGTGTAGGATAGAGCCACTGCCTCAGGGTATCTACTTGAATAATCTACTACCACCAGGATGTACGTGTTCCCTGTGGAACTTGGGGTACTCAAAGTTCCCAGAATATCCATAGCTACCCTCTGAAATGGATCCTCAATCACAGGCAAAAGCATAAAAGGAAATTTAAATTTGTCTCCTGCCTTGCCTACTTTTTGACACTGCTCACAGGTCCTGCAGTACCCTGTTACATCCCTTGCAATCCCAGGTCAATAAAAGTTATGCATAATATGTCTCTTGATATGCTTTATGGCCATATGACCTGCAAAAGGAATGTCATGGGCTATGGCTAGTAGTACCAGATGGTAGTCTCTAGGCACTACCAACTGCTGTATTACCTCACCCTATAGCCCTACCTTAGGGGTCCACTTGCTATACAGTAACCCTTTTTTCCAGTATACAGGCTCCCCTTTTCCTTGAGAATCAGTCAACTCTTTAGCTACCTCCCTCAAGCCTTGTAATGTATGGTCTGAGACCTGAACCTTTTTCAACTCTATCTTTGTGACCCTTCCCAGCTATCCACAGAAAGTCTGGTATCCTCTGACAGCTGTGCCTCACTGTCAGCCTGAGTACTACCACTCACCTCTGCCCTTTAAGTAACTCTGTCCAAGGGAACATCAGTGCCTACCAGCAGCTGTGACTTACCTTCAGGCTCACTGCTACAGGGTAGCTCCCTCCCCAAAATAACCACTTCACCAGCCCTGGCTTCAGGATGGGGTCTTTCAGGGTCTTTCCAGGCTACCAGAACCATATGCCTGTCTCCAAGCCTTACTGCATGTAACTGCATGCACACAACATACTGCATTATCAAAATCATTCCCTATCAGGACATCTGCAGGGAGATCCTCAAACACATCTACTTGCATGCTTCCTTTTCTACCCTCCCAGTCAAGGTGAACCCTGGCCAAAGGCATTTGTAATGGGGTCCCTCCTAAAGCTCTGACTGGAGTTGACTTCCCAAGTAAGCACTGCTCCTCTTTAACTACTGCAGGCTTCACAATGGCTGTGTCTGTCTTATCAGTGGCCTGTTTTATATCCACTAATATTGGATATAAACTCTGATGATAGTTTGGTGCCCCTTTTGTCTCCAGACAACTTACCACTGGCATACTGTTATTCCCACTTGCTGGCTCACCCACCTTTTGTTCCCCACTTTGCTTCTGTGGACATCTATATGATATATGGCCCCACTGGTTACATTTAAAACATTTAACGCTTGATTCTGGCCATGTATCTGAACTAGTGCCTTCCCCTGGTACTGGTGGACTCTGTTGGGGAGGTTTAGGCTACTCACCATGGGTTCCCTTATATCCATGTGCAGCACTGTGTTTCCACTTTCTGTGCAGTGATGCCCTACTTGCCCTGCAAAGATCCCCTTCTCTCCCAAGCTTATCTGTAGAGTTATTTTCTCGGTCTGCCAAACAGATTCTCATGTCCTCAGGCAAAGTGCTAAGGGCTTGTTCCCTCACCAAAAGGTCTGCCAGCCCTTCAAAAATGGTGACTTAACACCCACTTACCCAACTATGAAAATAATGCTTAACTCAGCAATATAATCACATACACTGTCATCTGCCTTGCATCTATGCTCACAATTTTTTTTTTCTGTAAGCTTCAGGCATTCATTTAAAACATTCTAGTAAACATTGTTTTACATTGTTATACTTTAAACAATCAATATCAGACAATTTAGAAACAGCAGGTACAGCTTTACCATGAAGTAAGTTTACATACTCTTTCAAAAACATTAATAAAACAATCAACGTTATCACCTTCTGTAAACTAAGGAAGAAATGTACTGCCTTTTTTGCTTCTGGGGTTCAGTTATTCTGTTTCCCATTACCTCCATAACCATGGTGAAGAGTCAGCATTTCACATTGATGCTTATTCTCATTTTCTTTGGGCTGCAAATGTTGCAGTCTCTCTGCGGATTCTATTCCATATGTTCTCCTTTTCTTCATTCTCCAAATGCTGCAGTCTTTCTGGTGATTCTAATTCCAATGTTTGGCCTCCAGTTCAAGTCTCTTTAACTCCAGATGGATTTTTAAGTCCTCTGAGGAAAAGGTGAAGTGTTCTGTTTTTGAGGGCTGCAAATCCCCATCACCAGACTGGTTATCCTCCTGGTTGCTGGACTGAGCTGTGACTAAGGCTGAAATCATTTCCTCTTTTGTCAGGGTGGGATGCACCAGTCCTTTGGCATCACACACCTTGGCTAACTACTTCTTTGTTAGCTTGCCTAAATCCTCTGCTCACATCTTTGTCAGTTTTCCTTGACCAAACTAAACTAACAAAAAATAAATAAAACTGTTGTGATAATGAAACTCTGAATGTTTACCTTGTGGTTGCTGAGAATACACACACCTTCCATGAAAACTGCCTACAGGCTACAGAAATTCAAATAATATCCACACCACTGCTCACCAATATGTGACGTCCCCTCTCTGGGCCAGTAATCAAGGAGCCTGAATTCTCATCACTGACACTGGAGAGGGACATTCACTTGGAACAAAAATGGATGCACCCAGTATTTCCAGATGCAGTTCTCTGCATCAAGCACAATTTCCTTTAAAAGCACACAGGGGAACACACTCAGTCAGTGGTCTGGATTTCTGTCTCTCTGGGGCCCCAATAAGACACCCTCTGGCACAGATGTAGAGTTGAGTCCTTAGCTGAGTGTCCAAGTCAAGTCCTCCAGCACCCACTCTGTGAATGCAGTTCTTTGTGTCCCAGATCTAAGCAGTTGTCTCTCTCACACACATACACACACACACACACACACACACACACACACACACACACACACACACACACACACACACAGAAAAACCTCTGTGCTGGACATCATAAGGGTTACCACAGAGTGTAAATCAAGATGTGCACCACAGTGGGATACTTCCATAGGCATGCTAGATGCTAATAAGACAATCTGAAGGAGAGGCATATACTAATTAGCCACATGATTCCCCCAGAACTGAGTGCAGTAGGGTACTTGCACAGACAAGCAATTGAGACAATTGTTTGACTGCATAAATTAGTACAGCTGCTCCTGCCTGTTTGCCCCCACCTTCATGACCAAAAGTCCATGTTTATCCACCAATGGTAGAGACAATGCTCGGGAGATTAGTCACCAGACAGTATAGGGGATATGAGAGTGTGTATATGTGGGAGGCTGCATGTCTGAGTATATGTGGGAGTGTGTCTGCTTGAATGGTAACAGTGTTTGGGGGTTGTGATGGGAAACGTTAGGGTGTGTGTGTGTGTGTGTGTGTGTGTGTGTGTGTGTGTGTGTGTGTGTGTGTGTGTGTGTGTGTGTGTGAGATAGGATGGCTGTCTTACTTACAAACATCCCTAGATTAATGAGCAAAGCCTGCAGCATTAGGTCGTGTGAAGACTAGCTACCAGGGATATGTATGATGACATTGCGGGGGGGTACACTAGCCAGAAAGGATGTGTGAGATATTGTTGGATAGGGGACTGGGAACAATAGCCACCAGGGGTCACACTGTAATTTTGTGCTTTAATGACACTTGCACATAACATGGATGTGGAGGTATTACTAGGTTCCCAGGCATTCTATATTACTTGCCTTAAAAATACTTAATTTAAAAAAATGGAGCAGGAAACCTTTAGTCAATAAGGATAACTCCTTAGCTACATGCCTAAATGGCACTTTGGGGTTATGGGGACACTAGACAATAGGGAGAACCCCCCCCCCCATGCACTTTATTTGGTTTTCTAATAAAATGGATGGAAAAGAAGAACAATAACCACATGATGAGGAAGAAACAAAACAACAGCACATCTACCAAAATAATAATTATATACAATATATACAACTATCCCAATGTGCATCAGTCTAATTATCATTATTCATCTCAGACGATGTTAATAAATAGGGGAAAACTGATTTAAGATAACATACGTACAGAAATGAATGAAATTATTCTGGATGTTTATAAGTGTCTAGTACACTCTACCAGTGTTGAGGATTATCTTGGTATGTACATGATCTTTTGAAATAGGATAAGTTATATGTTGGGTGTTGACGTATCAGATTCTCCAAACAATCAGTACGAGAAACCTTTTTAGTTTTCTAATGTTTATCACACAGGAGTTTAACAACTCTAGCCAAAATCCAATAAATCTTAAAAATGTGGATGTCGATTTGGCCCTATTATGAGAAAAGTTCCTAATATCCAAAATTCACATCCTAACAGAAGATTGATATTAAAAGCTTGTTCAGGTTGCAATTAAGATATTTCCGGTGTAGCCAGACCCTGGGGCAACTCCAAACCATTCATATGTTATCTGCCTTCTTTCTATCACACCTTCCACATTTACTGACAACCAGGGAGAATTGCTGAAAATCATGCCTTAATGCCACTAACATATAACATTGGTCAGCATACTCTTATATCATGAACTAAAGGCACTTAATAAAAAAAACACTGATGAAGGGAACACTAGACAGCAGGAATACAGTACTAAAAGAGATTCCAGCCCTGTAGCCTCCCATGTCTCACACAGGATATTAGTCCTCTTGATATATTTATAGACCACTGCTAGACACCAATGATATAATGGCAACCATGAGAAGACTTGAAAATACACAAAGTGCAAAGGGGGGCAGGGGAGGCTTTGAACCCTATGCCTTTGCCACAGGAAACCTCAGTATTAACCCACTGTGCTAACTGGGAAGTTGGTGTAGCAGGGCATTCATTACCTACAACAGTTTGGGATGTACAAGGAAAAGGGACAGGGAACATCAGGGATACATGTCAAACATCATAGTGCAAGAAATCATGCCATAGTCAAAATTAGTTGTGGGACAAACTCAGGGACAGATTTTAATTAGCCCTCCTACAAACTTAGTAGCTTTTTTATACTACCATGAATTTAATGAAAGATATGACATGAAACTTCAATTTCTGGCATTACTGAGGATGATTCACCAGGACAGGAAAAAGGTGACACTACAACAAGGGGGAGGTATGAGGTATGATTTGTGTGTGTGTGTGTGTGTGTGTGTGTGTGTGTGTGTGTGTGTGTGTGTGTGTGTGTGTGTGTGTGTGTGTGTGTGTGTGTGAATGTGCGTACTGTGTGTGGGAGAGTGAATGAGGGGGGATGCCTGTGCTAACACAATAGGTTCATAGGTTCATAGGTAGGTACTAGGCTATCTGCCCGAAGGCATTTATTAGCCTAGCCAGAATGTGTTGGCTTTTGCCGCCCCCTTAGATTAGTTCCATGTGCCTCTGTCGAGCAGAGCCATTGAAGTGATCCCTGGGATAAACTTTCTGTTTCCCATCCACTCATCAAGGTTTCTCTTGAAGAGGGTTAGCGAGGAGCTCTGCCTAATGTAGATTGGAATCTTGATTCAGAGCATGGGAAGTCTCTGGGACAGGGATCTATCCCTCCAGAGTGTCCTATTTATTGTTGTGGTGAGATTTAGATCCCTGGAGCATGTGGCTCGAAGGGATATGGTTTTCTTTAGGTGGAGCATGTCCATCAATTCTGGGTTGGACATGGCCTTGTATGTCAGGTAGAGATCATCTCTGAGTAAGCAGCATGCAACTGAGTACAACTGGAGTTTCTTCAGTATAGCTGCATACGGCATCTGCTTGAGGCCAGTGATCCTCTTGGTGAGGAACTTCTGTGGTCTTTCCAGTTGTTGCAGGTGTCTTGTAAGGTACATCCCAAATGGGGTATTGTACTCTATGATGGGTCTGATGAGTGATGCATAGAGTGGTCCAATGACCTCTTTTGATCTGGATGCAAACCCTTTTGTGATTAGGTGGGCCACATAGAAGGATTTTCTAACCACTTTGGCAATGTGATTATCAAAGGAGAGGTTACTATCTACTTGGGTCCCCAGATCCCTTATTACATCTTCCGTATTTAGGAGGCTATGGGTACTTTGTTTTTTCCAAAGGGGATGATTATGCACTTTTTGGCATTTAGCTTCAGACCATGGTTTTGACACCAGGTATCTGTCTCAGTGAGAACCTTTTGGAGGATGTCTGTGTCAGCCGGAGAGTCAATTATAGCCCCTAGGTTGCAGTTGTCTGCGAACTTGGTGAGCCATAGTTCTCCTGTGCTTGCCTGTACCTCTGAGAAGTATATGCCGAACAGGAGGGGTCCTAGGACTGAGCCCTGGGGAACACCACTTGTAACTGGTTTAGAGTCAGACCTAGCTCCTGCAACTCTTACCATGTGGGTTCTGTTCATGAGCCAGTTGGCAACCCATCTCGTCATGTAGGGGTTTATGTTCAGACTGCTGAGCTTGTCTATAATACCTGAGTGGGGAATGGTGTTGAAGGCCTATGCGAGGTCTAGGTAGGCTGTGTGTACCACCTTTCCCTCATCTATAGCCTTGTCAACTGTCTCAAAGAAGTCCACCAGGTTTAGGAGGCATGATCTGCCCCTAACAAAGCCGAACTGGGCTGGGTCCAGTGTTTGGAGGTTTCCAATGTCTCTGCTAATGAGATCCATGATGATGTGCTCCATAGCTTTGCAGACCAAGCTAGTCAGGCTTATAGGGCGATAGTTCCCAGTGTCCATTGTGGCTCCATCTTTGTGGAGTGGAATAACTGTTGCTGTGTGCCACTCTCTGGGCACATAGCCTGTGGAGAGGCTGAGTTTAAACAGTGTGTTTAGGTAAGGGGTTAGTTCATCTTTGAGCTCATGTAGGATGCAGCCTGGGACACCATCCGGTCTCATTGATGCTGTGTTTTTGGCTTTGCAGAGGGCTGTTTTATCCTGAGTGTCTGTGATTTCAGGGGCACTACATTCTTCTGGTATAGTTATGGGCCCTTTTGGGGGTGAGAGGGGGGTGAAGTTTGCACTAAACCTGTCTGCCAGGATGTTGGCTATATCGGTCGGTTCAGTGTATTTTGTGCCATTCTGCACTAACTCTGAGCAGATCTGAGAATTGCCACTTAGATTCTTGACATAGCTAAAGAATGCCTTGTGGTTATCTTTGGAGTCCATGGCAATTTTTATTTCGAAGCTAGCCTTGGATGATTTTATGAGGGAAAGTAGTTTCTTGCTGATACTGATCATGGATGTCTTCCCTTCTTGGGATTTTACTCTTTTCTGTATTAGTTTCCTCCTTCTATTGTATAGCTTGTTTATGGCAGGGGTCCACCAGACTGGTTTTCTTTTCTTGGAAGAGTGAGTCTTGGTTTTGTTTGGGATAGCATGATTCATGCATTCTTGTAGGTGCCCGTAGAGTGCATTAGTAAAGGATTTTGCAGCTTGGACAGAGTTATCCTTTAGCATGGGGGCTTTGAAACTTCCCACCTCAGTCTTACGTAAAGTGAAGTTTGCTTTTAAAAAGTTTTTCACGGTGGTTTCTTTGACCGAGGGGTGGTGGCGGAATGTGGATATCCAGAGTGATTAGTTTATGGTCAGATCTAACCAGCGAGGGGTTGACCTCCGGTGTGGAACACTGGTCACCCATGTTGGTGATGACCAGGTCCAATATGTTGTCACCTCTGGTGGGGGTGTTAATCAGTTGATCCAGGGCATTTGAGTTTATAAATTCTAGGAAATGTTGGGCCAGGGAGTTCATACTTGAGTAGTTCTCTCAGTTAATGTTCGGATAATTGAAATCCCCCAATATTAGGGTGTTTGGTAGGACCTTTGTTTCCCAGTTTTTCCAGGAATGTGGAGTGGGGGTCCTGGGACATGGTGGGTGATCTGCAGCAAGCTATAACTTGAATAGCAGTTTTGCCCATTGTTAGTTGCATGTGGATGATCTCTGAAGCATCGTGCTGTGCCACTAACCTGGAGGTGTGGGTATCCTTGATGAATATGGATACTCCCCCGCCTTTTGTATTTCAGTCCGGGTTTTGTGGCTGAACTGTATGGTATGAGTTGTAGCCTGGTAGTGCTGGGGTGCTCTCTGGAGCCTTAAACCAGGTTTCTGTTACTGCACATATATAGATTTTCTCCATACTGAGGAGTGCCTCAGTGTGTGCATTTTGAGGTTTAGACTTCTGGCATTGAGCAGCATTACCCTCAGTTTTTTGTTACTTGTGCTATTTACGGTGGTGGGTTTGTCTTTTGAGCCTTGCCTAAAAAAGGCACTATGGGGGTGGCAAGAGCCTTGGCCAGTATTCAAAAGCCTAAGGGTGACAGATGCAAGCTGTCTCTAGCAAAGCAGCGTGGCTTGTCGAGCATGTCATCCCAGGCTGACAGACACTGGATCCCCTATGAATGACACCAGAAGCTCAGGTCATTCACACCAACATGGACAATGACAGAGTCATATTTGTACTTGTTCTGGAGTGACCTGAGTGCTTGTGTTATGTGGCAGATCCTGGCACCCGACAGGCAGCTAACAGTAACCTTCTCCTTGTTCAGCCTAGTGAGTGGGACGTCAGTGTGCCTGACTATAGAGTCACCTATTACTAGTGTGTTGGGTATGTTATTTTGCCTTAAGAGCTGTGATTGTGTGGCACACTGGTTTTGTGAAGTATGTGTTTCATGGTTTGTGTTGGGGGGGTGGAGGTTGCTTGGATGTTTGCTTTGGAGGTCTCTGTTGCTTTTGCGGATTTTTATTTACAGCCTCCAAGTATGTTTTTGTGTATTTATGTGTGTTTTTTGCCAGTGCTGGTTTCATAGGTCTATGTGAGACTGGTGGTGTGATGCAAGTAATTCCCTTCTCCTCTTGACTGCCTGGTCCAGTCTTGGGTTGAGAGAGCTTAGCCTCCAGTTTGGCTGTACAGTTGCATCTCTCACATGTATTAGTGTTTGGTGGAAGGAGGAGAGGGTTGTCTGTGTACATGAAGCAACTGTTACATTGCCTCAAAATACCCAGATTCACCAGTTGGACTGGTAAGTACACCTGAAACTGCCTTTTGGACATGCCTGGATAGGTACAGTGAACTGCTTTACTGATTGGCTGGTAAGGTCAAATACAGAGCCTTGTCCTTCTCTACAGTATAGGGGGGGTCTAGAGCTAAGGTTTATTAGTGCTTGCTATGAGTTTTAAGAAAGTGTAGGTATGAGAAGTGAATGATTTGATTGCTTAAGTTGAAAGTTTATCTGTTTCCAAGGGAAAAACTGAAGAGTAGACTTTCTGGAGCCGGGAATACTTATACCCTAGCTAACCAGTGCTGCCCGGCGTGCAAAACCACTCAAATGCGGGTTTTATAGCAGGGAAATGAAAGAGATAGAAATTAGCCCAAAATGGCCAATAAACTACTAATTACTGGGCTGAAACCACTCCTCCAGGGACAGATAGGCTGCTCAAAGCTCCCTCTCTCACAGCGAACAGAGAAACTTCCTTCTATCCAAGTAAGGTATGGGCAAACACAGAAACTTGTAACACAGCCATGAATTCAGCACTTACCTGAAAACTGGACTAAACTAGCTTAGAAAGGTGGGAAAACAAGTATACAACTATTAACTACCACAGGATAATGGTAATCTGCACTTTCATTAGTTAATGGCATTTCAGAGACATGCAGATTACCTGATAATGGGGTTTTACCTTATTGGGTCAAATGTGTCTCTGAAAGGCAAATACTGAAGTGAAGAAACAGAGCCTTTTTACAGCATCCCTTAACTCACAGAAGCCTAAAATGCCTTTTTTATGTATTTTCAGTTCTCACTCATACCTTCTTATGACATCCAGAGCTTTTTGGGGTCTGGCTTCTTTAACTAAGTGATTTACCAACTAAGATTGTTAGTTTAGGATATCCTGCTGTGGAGGAATTAATATTATTTTTACCACTTCCTAGTCATAATTTCATATTTATTTTTTTATTTTCATAACTGAGAGACTAACATTTTATTGAGGTGTATGGTGTGAAACACCAATGTGGGAGACAATGCAATTCTCTGAAAGTGCTGGTTTATATCACACTATACACGAAGTATTGCTAGTTGTTAGTAATTAGGAAAACAAGCAATATTTCCATCTGTACTTTATATATCAAAAACCAAGAGACTTACAAACTGTTGCATCACATTAGGTGAAACCTTAGATGCTGTTGAAGAAAACTATCTTTAATATTTAAATATTTAAAATTTCCTCACTAAAAGAATCACAGGCCTAAAGCAGATGCCGTATGCTGACCATCTAAAAAAACTCCAGCTATACTCTGTGGCATATCGTCTACTCAGAGGCGATCTTTGCTTAACATACAAGGCCATGTCAAACCCTGAGCTGTTGGACATGCTCCACTTAAAGAAATCCCAGTCCCTCAGAGCCATACGCTCCAGGGATCTAAACCTTATCATCACAATGAACAAAACATGCTGGAGGGATTGGTTCCTGACCCAGAGACTCCCCATACTCTGGAATAGACTGCCCATACATGTCAAGGAGAGCGCCTCATTGGCCCTCTTCAAAAGGAACCTTGATGATTGGATGGGAGATAGGAAATTCACCCCGGGGATCATGTCAGTCGCCCTGCTAGACAGGGGCTCAGAGAAGTAAATATTGTGGGAAGAAATTTCCAGGGAATTGTTATGGCTAGGCTTGCATAAGCCTTAAGGCCGATAGCCTAGTACCAACCTATGAACCTATGAACATTTTAAGTTATACATCTTGAGAGATCCTAAAGTATTATTTGTATTGTGAATTATAAAATTAAACGTTTTCACTTTTTTATAAATACCTCATTAAACATTTACTTATGCAAGGATTTATTGTTGTTACGTGAAAGCTTACATCTGATTAACAAAAGTGTTCTAACAATATATGTCAGGTTTGTATAGTTTCCAAGATCTAATAATTTGTTTGTAAAGGTTTAGAAAAAAATATAATTTAGGGTTTGTATGCATTATAATATTACGGCTTTATGGAAAAGACTATGAATGCATTATCACTACCATAAAGAATACTTCTTACTGATAACATTGCTATTTGTACAGTTTTAATAGCTTTTATTGTTCACAAAATGTTTAATTTTTTTATCTTATGCTTTTTAATTTATATTTCCGAAAATGCTCTGGAATACAAGATGTGTGTTGGCTGCTAGAGGTGTAACATTGCACACTACATAGATGTTAATGAGATAATATGAGCTGTGGGTTTTTTATGATTCCTAGGGTCTTTAAACTTTTGCAAACTCTTTTTTACATTTGTGACATCACTGTGAAGAAAACAAACAAAATTATCTGTACACTCTTATTGGAGTTTGTTAACTCAAGGCACTAAGGTACAATAAAGTCTTTTTATGGATATTTGTTTCTTCACCATATTGTATTATTTTCTTGTTGGTTGTTTTCTATATATACATTTGTAGCAAGCTGCATGCTATAACTTATACCCCACATGAACTGCTGATCACAAATGCCATATTGGCATTCATTTATGAATGCTGGGACTGTAATACAGATTAATCGGCATGTGCTGGTTGCAGCCTCTAACACCTTGTGCCCAGGGTGGTTGCCCACTTCAACCCACCCTAGCTCTACCTCTGTTCAGTGGTTAGCCATATGTCAGCTTGCTATTTTTACTCTCTCTACTGAGTAAGCAAGGACATACCACTTCACAATATCTGGTTAGATAAATGGATGGTCAGCCAGCGTTGAGGTTAGGATCTAAACCTTAATGGTTACGGCCGTACACTTTGAAGGCTACAGACCTAAACTGATGTGGCATACATTTGAGAAACCAGGAAATTAGATGACAGATTTAAGTGCACCTTTAAACATTTAAACTGGCAATCTAGCAGGGCACAGAAAAACATTCAGAATCTCCTGCTGTTTCAACCTGAAAACATCAGAATACTTATCGATATAAACACAGATGGTTGCACACTGGCATAGTGATTGGCCTTGCTGCATCACAGAGATTGGCTCTTCATTTTGGCTCCTAGCTGTGATTGCATTTTCAGTAATCTGCAGGAATTCCATTAGGTGGTCATGTTTCTTCATATATCCCCAAAACATCCCATAAAAGAATTGGTAATCCTCCAAATTACCATATAGATTTACTAGTGTCAGCGTAAGAGAAAGATATATTTTTTAATCCACTTATAATGTATTGTTTTTTGTGGAATATAAACAACACTCTTAATATTTTTAATATGTATTATGAGTACATGTTTTATAAATGGAATTCAGAAATGTTAAATTAGAAATGTATGCCGTTTAAGCACCTCTTATTTGTTCACTTGTTCACAGTGTAAGAATTTTTGCAATGGGATTATAAATATTTAACAGATGATCTGTAACACTTTGTGCTAGTCATTGCAAATTGTCAAGTTGTAGCAGTTTCATTTCACTTCATTACAAGACAATACATTTAATCACACCTATTGATAGCCAGACATTTAGACAGATTTATGTTCAAAGCAAACCACATCTGTAACTTCCATTTGTTACCCCCCCCCAAATCACTTTAAGAAAGTAGTAGCAATAAATATTACTATTCTAATTAAATTTCTATGCTGGTACTTCCATTTAAGCAATCTTTCAACTTCAGAACATAGAGTTCAATCAACAAGTAATCCTGGTAAAATAATCCCTGGTAAATGTGATTATAAACAGTATTTTGGGACAAATGGATTTAAGATAGATTAATCCTGCCAAAACTTTTTAATAATTTATTAGTGAAAAATCAAGCAGTGGTGTTTTATCTGGATCACAGCAGATCCATTGTATTACAAGGGACTTGGCATAGGTTGCTATAAATAACCACCAGAGCAAAAGACTCATTGCAACTTACTTTCATATTGGATAAATGTCATTTTAGCCTTTCAAAAGGAATCAAAGAAATGAAACTAATTGCATACTCACTGCATGAAAGCCTTTGATTAATGGATTAAAAGTCTAAAAAGTGTCATGTTATAATAACATTTCTCTTCCTAAACACAACACAGAGGCTTAATTGTTTCTTTATGCAACTTTAAAGAGTAACCAAAAGCATTGTTTTGACTGCAGCACATACCTGACTCTAGAATTAATTCTTTTACGTATAAAACTTATCCATCTGTTGTTATTCTGTCATTAACAGTAGCATACATTTGTTCTGTTTGACTGATAAAAGCATTTACTGCTAAAACTGTTAACTTCTCATGGTAATTTCTGACCACAAGTTGCAGTTACCACTACTTTGAGAAAATACAGTTCAGACACCCATGCCAGCAATAAGAAAGAACTTCATTATCGGGTCATTAATATTTCACTGAATCACACACTAGCCCTTGCTAGTGCCAACATAGCTGACTACCATATACACACATGTAGACTGTTGATTCATTTTCCCTAAGGCAATCACAAAGGCAGACACAAACTCACACATGTGAGCACACACATACAAACACTAACGCACATCACACCCCCATGTCTTCACTGAACTCACCTGCACTGTAAATAATTCCACAGAAATGAATGGGTGCCTAGTGTTTTTTGTGGCATACACTTTTTTCCTCCAGTAGTGAAATGTTACATGATCTAGGGGAGAGGACATGTCTAATTAGCATTACTCATGTCTCTGGATGACCACGTTATCATGCAGCTCTATGAGACTGCCTGTGTGCTATTGGAAATCCCAAGCAGTAGGGCAGGCTAAGAATCATTAAGGTTTACTGCTGTGGGGAAGTCTCTGTGTTAATGCTTCCCCCTCTCAATAAATCATTCAGGATTAAACTCATCCTTAGTCTTGTTTCTTGTTTCTATATGTTTTAAATTTCAGAAAACTTTAAAACTTGCTGGTCCAGGAATAAGCTACCTATGTTAATATGTATACACTACCGCATAACAATATTTGGAAAGTATTTTGATATTTATTTTTTGTTTTCATGCACACACTTTGCACAGAGACTGCAAATTCCAGTAGTGAATGAATCACATCTATTATACTGATAATAAACAGAGATCAAACATAAAAAATAAACAGTTTGCTTCATTCAAAAAACAAATAGTAATATTTACAGTATTTTCTTAGTTGAATTTCTTTGAGCAAAAATACACATAGCAACACCCATCAAGCACTTTACATTGGTAAAACAGACATTTCCTCACTCCTTTCATAGCCTGTATCCCTTGAGTAGGTGCATGACAACATATTACAAAAAGCCTGCATCAACTTATAGTAAACCTTTGGCTTTCCTGTATAAGTAAGCTAAATGCACTTCAGACAAGCAGCAGTTGCTTCCTTAGGAAAATAGGCTTCTTGTCCACATTTTCACTGCTTTCTCCTTCTGTCTATACAAATCCATGGAATCCTCTACAGAGTTCCTTTTTGGACTAGAGGTGAGCAAATCTAACACAACTAGTAAGGGATAATTTCAATACACAGACTGGAACAGATGAACGTTCTTAACTTTAATACTTCTTTCCTGCCTGAAGAGTCTGTATCTGCCTTCTATCCTGCTCCTCGTAGCTCATTAGCACCAGAGGTGTAATTACTCAGAGGCGATCTCTGCACAAAGCTATGTCAAACCCAGAGTTGTTGGACATGCTTCACTTAAAGAAATCCCAATCCCACCGAGCTACACACTGTAGGGACCTAAACCTTGTCACCACAATAAACACAACATGCTGGAGGGATAGATTCCTGTACCACAGACTTCCCATACTCTGGAACAGACTACCTATCTATGACAAACCGAGCTCCTCATTAGCACTCTTCAAGAAACATCTTGATGATTCGATGGGAAATAGGAAATTCACCCCAGGGATCACTTCTGTGGCTCTGCTCGACAGGGGTACAGGAAAATAATTTTCTTGGGTGGCAAAAGCCAGGGTACCTTTTTGGCTAGGCTTATATAGGCCTTAGGGCCAATAGCCTAGTACCTACCTATGAACCTATGAACACTACTATGGTGTGGAATATCACAGCTCTAGCAGCCTACACACATCTTGTATTCCAGAGCATTTTCTGAAATATAACCTTAAAAAGCATAAGATAAACAAATGTAAATATTTTGTGAACAATAACAAACCATTAAAAGTGTACAAATGACAATGTTATTAGTAAGAAATATTCTTTACAGTGATACTTGGTGTATTCAGTGTCTTTTTCATAAATACTATAACATATAATAATATAGACAAACCCTAAATTATATTTTTGCAACCTTTCACAAACAATTTTCACATCTTGAAAATTGTACAATCTAGACATATAGTGTTAGATCATTTTTATTGACCAGACATAACCTTTCACATGGCAACAAGAAATTCATGTATAAGTACATGCTTATTGAGACATTTACAGAAATATGAACAATGTGTTTAATGCTTAATGCTTAATACCTCTCAAGATGTGCAATTACAGTGCAATTAGGGTTAAGATAGGTAGTTATGGTAAGGAGTACTGAGTAGAGTAGAAGAGGGGTAGAGTAGAAGTTGGGGTACAGAGATGTGAGGAGGGAGAGAGAGAGATTGAGTCAATTAGGTCTTTGGCATGAGCAAGTCCAAGATTTCAGTAGTCTCTCTTTTAGTGCTTTATTGAAGCTTTGTGTGTGTGGAAGATCTTTAATATTCAACTGAGTAGCTGTATAGGAGTTGTCCTACTGTTTTATTTGTTTTTTTTTTTGCCTTGTGGACTGTTAATAGAAGCGGATCCAAACTCCGTAAGGAGCAGGTAAAGGTAAGGAGATGAGGAAAGAAGTAGAAGGACAGAAGAATGGTTTGTTTAGAATGGAGTAGATGAGTCAGTTGGGAAAATAAAAGTTGATGGGAAAATTCTAGCCAGTGTAGAGATTGTAGAGAAAGGCAGTGTTAAGAGATGTAGGGGTACATTAGCTACAAATTGGGTAATTTTGTTGTAGGTGAGATTGAGTTTTGTTTTGAGTGAGGATTGTAAGTTGGTCTTGATTGGAGAGGCATTGAGAAAGTTGGGAAAAAGGTAGGCATGTGCAAGAGAAAGTCTAGGGCTGTTTTTTTTTTATTTCTGTAGAGTAGTCCTACAATATGTACTAATAAAATGACCACCAGTGAAGAAATCCAAATAAAAAACAAACACTGGAGGAGCAGAGGAAGACACCAACCAGGAATTAGCATAAAAAACACATTTACTCAATGCTTTCGTCTGAAAGACTTCTTCAGAAATACAAATACATGCACTTTTAAAACTGTTTATATACAACCTCATGTCCCTCCTACAAAGTTAATTACATAATTGCTAATCAATACCTTCCATTAAGTAATGCAATAAAACAGTTAATACAATTAACTGCACTAGATTTGTTATAAAAAAAAATAAAAATAAAATAAAATACATACATTATTGCTGGCTTCCTAGCCACGGTCTGTCAAAAAACAATATTAATAAATTTATTTAGACCTGGGAAATTATCAGCTCCCAGTCTAAGTTGCTATAGTGATTCTTTTCTCTCCACTATTACCACCCCTTAAATCAACATTAATATGTTCCAAAACACTAAAGATGAATTTTTTATAAGAACTGCAAACTACAGAATGTTTAAATAAAGCATTCTTATCATCATTAGTTCTAATAGCATAATAATGCTCTTTAATATGTGTACTTAGTTTCCTAGTAGTCATACCTACATAAAATGCAGTACAGCCTGAACATAAAGCAATATATACTAGATTTGTGGAGTTGCAATTTAATCTCCCTGGTATGCTAATGGTCTGATCTAGATGAGGTAAATTAATAAAAGGTCCCTCATAAATATATCTACAAACATTACAGCAACAGCATTTAAACATAAATAACTGTATGTTTTAGACTGAATCCTAACGTGAGTTGTGACATTAAAATATACAATTTATACAACTTTGATATGTCTTTCTGTCAAAAGCGTTGAGTAAAGTTTTTTTATGCTAATTCCTGGTTAGTCTTACAATATGTGTTGAGTTCCATTGATAACCAAAGAAACCACATTGCTCAGAAAGCCATAATATTAACAGAAACAAAATTTACTAATGTAGTTAAGTGGACCTCAGCTCATGTTTTCAGCTATTAGTGTTGTTTTGATTCAATGTACTGACAGCAGGAGTCTTAGTAGGCCTGAGAATTAAGCATGCAGTTTTGAAATACCAGGCCGGTGAAGGGCAAGTGAAGCTATGTCTGATGATGCCTTCTGCAGATCAGCAATCTTCACAGGTCAAATCTTACCCATTTGCCATTGAGGAATATGGATTCCCTAATACTAAGTAAGCACTTTCAGTTTTTCTACCTTTATAATGAATGAGGATTTGAATGTTGTCAGTAGTTATAAAACTTTCACCATTTCCAGAACTAATGGAATGTTTGAATAATGTATTTCTTCTTTGAAGGGTGTATTATTTTACTTTTACATCACACTACATAAAAATATTGCCTTTTTCTTCCCTGACAGTGCTAGCTGACTCTATCTCATTCATTAATATTTGCAATAAAATCTTTTTTATTTATTTATTTATTTTTTGCTTCCCACTCACTGCTGCAGCCTGTACAATAGCCACAGAAGTATTTACTTTCTTCAGTTATTGGACACACTAAGTCCCTCATTTCTTTCTTAGGCTCCTCTGGTAACTTAAATTATATTCTACACATTCTCACATACAGGTACAACCATTATCATAATAATCCAGGCTCTTGTCTCTTTCTGTCTGTTTTATTTACTATCAGTCTTTCAAGCCTGAATGACTTTCACATACATTTAAGAAAATGTACTGTTCAGGAAGGAATAAAGCAATGATTATACCAGGTGACCCAAGTCCAATTAGAGACTCGGATGCTTGACAGCATTTGTGTGGAAGATGAGTGTATCTTAGAAGCAAAGCTAAAATAAAAACATAAGGACAGAAAAGAATATTCTCAAATAAACAAAGCAAACATCAAAGCTATCTGAGGCTATTCTTGACTACTATGAACATGCTACTCAAACCTGGCAAAATGTTTTAGCCAAACCCCCTGCCTAATCAACCAGAAAATGAATCTACTGTGGCTTTCAACTCGTAGTTAATTACTGCAGCCACCTCATTAACTACCCCTCCTGCCTTTGAGCAGTTCTTCTCATGTCACTGTAACACTAACCAAAAAGATTTTCACCTTCACTTTGTACCAATAATCAAAAAAAAAAACTGCTACTAAAGTTTTAAGCTAAAACACTATTTGCAGATTACTTTCCAGCTGAATTTATAAAAAATAGCAGCTAAATCTCCCAGTTATCCAGTCACCATACTAATCAATAGGTCTAGCAATGAATCACATGTCTCTACCATCTAAAACAGAGCTATAATTTCCCACAAGGGTGACTCATCAGTTGAACTAAACAATTATTGACCATTTGCCATTCCCTCCTTAAAATCTTAGAAAGATACATTCATACATAAACAAGTTCTAAAATATCTCCTAGACATCGCACTACTATATGACACCCAGCATAGATTTCATCCATGACAAAGTACTACTGCAGCCCTCTTTCTTTCGGCTTTTCCCAGTTAGGGGTCGCCACAGCGTATCTCTGGTCTGCTTTTGATTGGCAGTGATTTGTATGGTGTCGAGTTGCCAGCCCAGCCCCGACCTTCAGAGAAGGCGCACCCACACATGCACACACCTACCTGCATGTTTTTAAATTTTAGTCAATTGTGGGGAGGACATGCAGACTCCACACAGAAGGCACTCCAGCCAATAATTGAACCAGAGAGCCTCTTGCTGTGAGATGACAATGCTAACCCTCATTCCTCCCAAAATATTATTAATATTCATCTCTGCAGTAATTAAATTGTCTCCACAATCTTATTTAATCTATCAAAATCCTTCATCACCATTTCCAACTTTAAACTGCTACACAGCTTAGAAAATCTGAAAATGTCCCACCAAACTCTCTTATGGTTCCAGAGTTATCTAAATAATGGTGCCCAAGTAGTAAAATGGAAATCCACCCAGTTAGCATTTCTTCCTGCAGAAATAGGAGTCCCACAAGTATCAATACTAGGACCATTTTTCATCGACACATTCATCAACAAACTACATAACTGCAGGTCCACTAGAAATAATTCAATATGCCAACAATACCACTCTCGTAGGCATAACCCTTTCCATTCATGATCTGCAAAAAATTATGCAAGACACATGCAGTTCAGTTGAAAGCTGTCTCCAAGCCAACAATCTAATACTAAACCTTTTAAAAAATACTAAAGTTATGGTCTTCCATTCTAAACACATAAATGCTCCTATATTCAGTATAATTTTTATATTTTCCAAAATATAACAATAGATGCTGTCCCGCCTGTAAATATGCTAGAGAGCACAACTAACAAATCAACTCAAATTTGAAATCCAACACACCATCACAAGGAGTTATCAGAAGCTTGGCTACTTATATAGAGTCAAAATTTTCTAATGCACTCCAGCTGTAAAGTCACAGCCATTGCTGATTTCCTGTCTACTGTAACATCTGCCTCCCTATACTTACTTATCTCCAAATACTTCAGCTATGCAAGCTCACCCTATGGTATAACAAAATAGCAAGATTTACAACAGATCCACCATCAAGAACCTATCACAGTGCAGCCTTTAAAAGCTATAGTGGTTAGAACTCCCTGATTTCATCAGATCGTTCCATAGGTGTTTACTAGGCTAATGACCACAAGGACCTTTTTAAGCCTAGCAATGCATCCTGAATCTCTGACAAGTTCTGATACTCTTAATAAGTGTAAGCAGGGACATGGGAGATGAAACATTCACAAGCTAGAGCCTGGGAGATTTATTTTACTTGTTTGCATTACAGACATAGGTGCCAAACCAGGGATGAATTTCCTGTTCCCTATCCAGTTGTCCAAGTTGCACTTGAATTGGGTTAGGAAGGAACTCTGCTTCACATGGATGGAGAGCCTGTTCCAGAGACAGGGATAATATGGCAGCAGCCTTTTCACAGTAGGTTCATAGATTAGTACTAGGCTAACTGCCCTTGTGGGCCCTTTTAACCCTAGCTAATTACCATGTGTGAGAATTAAACCCTGCACCTTGTGTCTGTGAGGTAAACACCTTAACCATTACGCCAACCTCCCAGTACAAGACACTTACAATTAAAAGTTGCTCACTACCTACTACACTGCTACAATAAATGTTCATCCATAGCTACCTTAATGCAACACTACAAATTCTGCAGACTCTTGTAATCACAAGAAAATGTCTTGGCTTTTGATGTTAAAACACAAAACTCACTTGCAGAGTTTCTTTACCCCTATGCAGTATCACTACCATGGAACAACTTACCTGTACAACTTAGACTAATTGAATCCAAATCAAGCTTCCTCAGGGACCTCCATGACAGAGTATTGTTTTTGTCCCTCATCACCTGACTGAAACACACAATCTAAGTCTTCTGACTTCTCATATTTTCAGTCTGTGCTCTTACACTCAGTCATGTGGCTTCCAAATTCATTAATTTATACATACTTATAAAATTTCTTCCTGATTTTCACACATTTTTTAAATCTGTACTTGTGTGCGTGTGTGTGTGTGTGTGTGTGTGTGTGTGTGTGTGTGTGTGTGTGTGTGTGGGTGGGTGTGTGGGTGTGTTTGTGAAAATTGTATCTGTGTATCTCATAATATATAACATTTTGCATTCCCTTGTATGTAGTAACAATGTAAATAATAGCATTATCTCTTTATTAGTACTAAGATAATGATTTGCAAATGTGTTCATTTAAAAAAACAAAATTACATAATTAAATAGGGAGCTTTTCTCCCCAGACAGCTACTGAAAACAGGTCTTGTAAGCCCCAATCAGATTATCCCAGTAAATAAATCAGTAAATAAATAAAATAAAATAACATAGGCTTTAACATGATTTTTTTCAAAACAAGTAGCTTTGCTTTGTGACCAATTCAAGCATGGTTTTATTTATATTTCTAGTACAAAGGCACTAAAATTTTGGGCGTACACATTATAATTATCTTCAAGCTTTCTGAAATGTCATTGTGTTATCAAAGGTGGCTGTAGATTCTATACAGAAAAAGTAGTAATTCTATTAGTGTATTTAAGGAGCAGACATTTTATTTGACAACAGGACCATCAAAGAGTGGGAGGTGCACTATAGCTGTTATACCCAATGCCACCCCCACCCCAGTATACCTTGTTTAATAGATAAGCAAGCTATGTAAGCATATATGAATAAAAAATATATATATTTCTTATATGCCCTATCACCTAGACTGCCTGCTGATTCTAGTTGAAATTTTTTAAATTGTCATGCTGCTGTTTGTTAATTAATTAATTAATTAATTAACTAATTAATTAACTAATTTAGTTATTTATTTTATGCATTTACTGCAATTGAGTAAACTGGAAAGAGTATAGTGGAAACATATCAAGGGCATCCATGGATATGAAAATTTAAGTTATAATGGAAGACTAAAATATCTGAACTTGTACAGTGTCTCATACACACATTTAAGAATAGACCTTATTCAGATATATAGGGCATTTAGAGACAACTATCTAATGTTTGGGAATATCAAAAAGCTGTAGAGAATCATCAGCCAATCTATGTGGATGATCATAAAGAATGAGAGGTGTACTAGCCAATTCATGGACTAGACTACCAAATTACATTAAAACAAGCGCTAGTTTAGATATTTTTAAGTACAGCCTAGACACTTATTATGGTAATAACTATTTTTGTATATTGGCAGGCTAGAAAGGCATTATTGCCCATGCACAAAATATTTGTATGTATGCATGTAAGCAGACAGTTGGGCTGGTTGACTGACCCTTTTCAACCATGACCTGGTATCCTAGGGAGCAGCAAACATAAATAACATCACAACATACATTTCAGAAGTAATGCAGCATTAAACAAAGGACTTCAGGGTAATGCCATGCTTTGATTAATAACAAGATTAATATTTGAACTGCATGTATTATTTACAGCAAGAGGACTCTTTTCACCAAAAACTATTATTTATAGTATTTGCAACAGAATTTTTCACCCCATGTTAGTATTTACAATATCCATACCAGGGATTTGATGTATGCATGTGCCAGTGTTTTCATTCCTTGTTCCTTAACCTGTGTCCCTGAAACAGGTACATTCTAATTCTTGCTTAAGGTGCTGCTTTAGTATGGTTTGGAATTCTTGTAGAGAGCCCTTAGACCTTACTTCAGCAGATAGGTTGTTCCAGGCCCTTAGACCTTACTTCAGCAGATAGGTTGTTCCAGGTCCTTAGACCTTACTTCAGCAGATAGGTTGTTCCAGGCCCTTAGACTTTACTTCAGTAGATAGGTTGTTCTAGGTCCTTAGACCTTACTTCAGCAGTTAGGATGTTCCAGGTCCTTAGACCTTACTTCAGCAGATAGGTTGTTCTAGGTCCTTAGACTTACTTCAGCAGATAGGGTGTTCCAGGTCCTTAGACCTTACTTCAGCAGATAGGTTGTTCCAGGTCCTTAGACCTTACTTCAGCAGATAGGTTGTTCCAGGTCCTTAGACCTTACTTTAGCAGATAGGTTGTTCCAGGCCCTTATACCTTACTTCAGCTGTTATGTTGTTCCAGGTCCTTAGACCTTACTTCAGCAGATAGGTTGTTCCAGACCCTTACACCTTACTTCAGCAGATTGGTTGTTCCAGGCCCTTACACCTTACTTCAGCAGATAGGTTGTTCCCGGTCCTTAGACCTTACTTCAGCAGTTAGGTTGTTCCAGGTCCTTAGACCTTACTTCAGCAGATAGGTTTTTCCAGGTCCTTAGACCTTACTTCAGCAGATAGGTTCTTCCAGGTGGCTGGGACAGTTTTTATTATGGCTCTTTCCCCTGTGGAGGTACCAAATCTATTTTTTTTTATGAAGTATCCCCTCCACATGGGAATTTCTGAGAGCATACGTTGTCCAATAATGTGAAGCTTGGATTTGAGTGGAGAGGCAATGGTCCAGTACCAGAATTTAAATAGCAGGTTGGTAACTATTAATACTGTTGCTTTACATTGAGAGTCAGTGGAATCTCTGAAGTAAGTCACTGTGGTGTGTAGAATTTGCTTGCTAAGAGTGCAGAACAGCATATTTTATTTTTTTTACCAACTGATGCTCTTGGATTTTGGTACTAGAGTGTAGGATCAGGAGACCATTCAAATTTAGGAATGAGTACATTTTTGGCTATAGATTACCATGCTTAGGTGTTAAAAGGTGCTAGACAGTGATAAGCTTCTGGTGCCATTCTAAAGGGATCCAGTATCTGTCTGCCTGGGATGACATGGTCGACAGACCATGATAAATAAATAAATAAATTAATAAATAAATAAAGATTACATATTTGTAGATGTTTTACCTTGATTATAGCAAGCTCAGATGCTCATAAGCCTAGCACTTATTATACAGCAGGAACTTCTTATTGTAACATTTATTAATGTCTGTTATGTACTTCGCACATAAAGATTCTAGTTGTCTACTGATGTACTATGTTCTTCATCTGTAAATATGTTTGTAATTAATTGCTATGTTAAATTGTTAACAGCTATGTAATCCAGTGTAACTACTGTCTGTTTATTTTAACTGTGGAGCTTTTCTCCCCGGGCCTCCGCTGAAAATAGATCTACGCCCACACGGACACTCCCGGTCAACAAATGTAAATAAATAAATAAATAAATACATGATGCTTTGCCAGAGATGGCCTGCACCTGTCACCCCTGGAATTCCGGATACTGGCTAAGGTTCTTGTCGCACCTATAGTGCCTTTTTAGGCAAGGTTCAAATGACAAATTCACCAAAGTAACAGGCAAGCAAAAATGGAGGGTGATGCTACTTAATGCTAGAAGTCTAAATCTCAAAATGCACTCACTCAAGGCACTCCTTAAAATGGAGAACATTGATATCTGTGCATTGACTGAGACCTGGTTCAAGGCTCCAGAGAGCACCCCTGCACTACCAGGCTATAACTCATACCACACTTTTCAGCCATGTAACCTGGACCGGAACACCAAAGGCGGAGGTGTGTCCATATTCATTAAGGATATCCACACCTCCAGGCTAGTTGCTCAGCATAATGCAGCCGAGGTTATCCAAGTGCAACTAACTCTGGGCAAAACTGCAATCCAAATTGTAGATTGCTACAGATCACCCACCATGCCCCAGGATTCCCACTCCTCTTTGCTTGATGTACTGGAAAACATTAGGGTTCAACCAAATACCCAATGCCCTGGATCAACTTATCCACACCCCCCCACCAGGGGCAACAATATCAATGCCTCATTGGTCTGATCTGACCATAAGCTAATTATCCTAGATATCCACATCCTGCCCCCACCCCCCATTAAGGAAACCATGGTAAAAAATTTCTCCAAAGCCAACTTCATGCTTCTTAAGACAGAAGTGGTGAACTTCATGACACCCATGCAGATGAACAATACAGTTACAACTACTGAATCCTACACAATTGCACTTTATAAGCACTTACATGAGTGCATGGATTGTGCTATCCCAAACAGAACCAAGACGCTATCCTCCAAAAAAAAAAGGAAGCCAATCTGGTGGTCCCCTGCCATAAACAAATTGTACAACAGAAGGAAGAAACTGTTGCAAAAGAGAGTAAAATCCCATGAGTGGAGGAGCTCCCTCATCAGCCTCAGTAAGAAGCTGCGATCCCTGATAAAATCCTCCAAAGCTAGTTACGAAAACAAAATCGCCACTGATTCTAAAGACAACCACAAAGCATTCTATAGCTATGTCAAGAATCTCAATGGCAACACTCAGATCTGCTCTGAGTTACAACACAATCGCACAAAATACACAGACCCAACTGATATTGCCAACATCCTGGCAGATAGGTTTAGTGCTAACTTTACTCCCCTCTCACCCCCTAAAGAGCCCATCTCTATACCGGAAGAATGCAACGTTCCTGTAATCATGGCTGCACAGGTAAAAACTACACTCTCCAAAGCCAAGAACACAGCATCCATGGGACCAGAAAACATCCCAGGCTGCGTTCTACATGAACTACAGAATGAACTGGTACCCCACCTAAGTACTATGTTCAGTCATAGCCTCACCTCAGGCTTTGTGCCTGCTGAATGGTGCACAGCGATGGTTATCCCACTCCACAAGGGGGGAGCCACCACGGACCCTGGGAATTTCCGCCCCATTAGCCTGACGAGCCTGGTCTGCAAGGTCATGGAAAGTATCATCATGGAACTTATAAACAAAGACATTGGTAATCTCCAAACTCTGGATGCCACCCAGTTTGGGTTTGTAAAAGGCAGATCATGTCTCCTAAACCTGACAGACTTCTTTGAAGCAGTCACCAAAGCCGTACACAAGGTAAGGCTTTCAACACCATCCCCCTTTCTGGAATTATAGATAAACTCACTAAACTATGTATAAATCCCTATGTCACAAGATGGGTTGCCAACTGGCTCACTGACAGAACCCACACTGTGAAAGTAGCAGACTCTAAATCCGACTTCAGACAAGTGACAAGTGGAGTACCACAGGATTCAGTCCTGGGTCCTCTCCTGTTTGGTATCTACTTCTCTGAAGTACAGGCTAACACAGAAGGTCTTTGGCTAACGAAGTTCACAGATGACTGCAAACTAGGAGCCATAATCAAAACTCCTAACAATGTGGACATCCTACAAAAGGGCCTCACTGAGACAGATGCCTGGTGTCAAAGCCATGGCCTCAAGCTCAATGCCAAAAAGTGCATTGTCATCCCCTTTGGTAAAAACTCTGTACCCATGAACTACAACATAGGCGGTAGTATACTTAACACCAAAAGTGTGATAAGAGACCTTGGGACACAGGCGGACAGTAGTCTCTCATTTGATAATCACATTGCCACAGTAGTCAGGAAATCCTTCTATGTGGCACACCTCATCACAAAAGGTTTCTCATCCAGAAAAAAAGAGGTCATTGTTCCCCTCTACTCATCACTCATTAGACCCATTATAGAGTACAAAACCCCTTTTGGTATGTACCTCACAAGACATCTCCAACAACTGGAAAGGCCACAGAAATACCTCACAAAGAGGATTACCGGCCTCAAACAGATGCCCTACGCAGACCGTCTCAAAACACTCCAGCTTTACTCCATCGCATATCGCCTACTCAGAGGTGATCTTTGCCTAACATACAAAGCTATGTCAAACCCAGAGCTGTTGGACATGCTACACTTAAAGAAATCCCAGTCCCTCCGAGCTACACGCTCTAGGGACCTAAACCTTGTCACCACAATAAACAGAACATGCCAGAGGGATAGATTCGTATCCCAGAGACTTCCCATACTCTAGAATAAACTACCTATCTATATCAAACAAAGCTCCTCATTAGCACTCTTTAAGAAAAATCTTGATGATTGGATGGGAAATAGGAAATTCACCCTGGGGATCACCTCTGTGGCTCTGCCCGACAGTGGCACAGGAAAATAATTTTCTTGGGTGGCAAAAGCCAGGGTACGTTTTTGGTTGGGCTTGTATAGGCCCCAGGGCCAATAGCCTAGTACCTACCTATGAACCTATGAACCTATAATATCTTATTAACTATGACGTCTATGTGGTCTGAGAAGGAACGTGAGGAGTCAAGTAAGATACTAGAGTATTTTTGTAGGTTCACATTTGCAATGACATTGTTATGTATTGTCGTTTACTATTAGGTTAAGGTTGTTCATCAGTGAAGCTCTGGGGTCATATGATGATTTTAGTTATGTAATTTAACTGATTAGCAATAGGTGTAGTCATTCTCATGAAGTCTTTTACTATGGTCATGACAAAAACACTGAACTATTAAGTGTGATTGTGGTTCTGCAATTTCCATCAGGAGAGCTTTATTATTTTATTTTTAGCAGTTGTGCTTCTGTTTTTTTGTTCAGTTATATGATTATATCAGCAGCGGTCAACAACAAAGTAAGGCTGAACAATGTGTGACAAAAACACAGCAAAGTGTCATATAAGTGACTGCACAGAAAGCCAACTCAAAAATCAGCAAACATTGCCAACAGATAGAAATCTTTTCAGTGGGTGATGTTTGCTCAGGTCCCCAATCCTACAGCGTTCCTACTGTTGGGAAATGTATCAGAACCTAAATAATGTCCATGGGTATTGAAGACATGCACTAAGTTTTGGCACTTCACCAAATCCCCCAAACCTGATAAGCTTGTTCCTCCCCAGCATTTTCATCTTGGTCTAGAATAGGCAAGTTATGCATTACAAAGGAACATGGTTACATGATCTGATACTTAGAATATGTCCCTATAACGATATCAGATCATTTATATTGGTGATGGACTTCAGTTGGGTCAAGATAGAGTAGATAAATATTTAAGTGTCAATCATTATTTTGATTCATGGAGTTCTTTAAAAAAACTTGTTAAGGTTTGTTATTAGAACAGATCTTTGAATATTGAACATTTGGTGAATCCCTGTCACTGTATTTGGAAAAGCTGAAAAGTAATTTAAGGAACGTTTGTTTCAGAGAAGGTTGTGAATAATTTACTAGGATAAGAACTAAAATATGGATAGAGAGAGCTGCCAGAGGTACATGACTAGAAGATTATCTTGAGTCTGACTCACAGAGCAACTGGTCAAGGATATGGATTATAAAATACACTAAAGTGAATAAGGCCTTGAACTGTCACTACTTGAAAACTCCTAAATAAAAACTGGAACATTTGACTTTATGTCTCAGAGTCCAAACTGAAGTAGACTGGTGATAAAATTACAGGACCCAAAGTCAGGTGATACAACTATTATTCCAAAAGAAATGTGAGAAGGTTTTGTTACTGATGGGGCAATGTCCCTGACAACATCTGCTGTTAATACATATGTGTCTTTATTGCAATTCTCTAAGATAAAAGGGAAGGAATCCAGTTATGATGGGTAAAGTAGGCTTACTTATTTGGGAGTTCTAGACTGTGATGACATGCTAGAGCATCTTCTGCGTGGAGACGTGTGAATGGGCGTACTTTTTTTGCAGGTTGTGCGTCAGGCCTGGCAAGCCGGTACGTAAAAATCAACTGCCAATCATTAGCAGACCGGAGTTCCGCTGTGGCGACCCCTAACCGGGAAAAGCCGAAAGACACAAACAAATAGACTGTGATGACATTTCAGTGGTGATTTATAAGATAAGCATTGAAATAATCCTTCCTTATTTGGTAAAATTATGTAATGATATAATGACAGGAGGACAGATTCTTAATCCCTGGATACAAGCAATTGCTTCTGTGATTTTTGAAGCCTTGGAAAGACCCATAATTTGTCTCTTCATATTGACTAAAATCAGTCTTGAACTCTAAATTGTTTTGCAACTATAATGGCAAGAAAGATACCTAGGCTGTTGCTTGATTGAATCTGTCCTGATTGGACTAGATTTGTTTGGGGTTGTTCACATTTGACAAACTGATCATAGCAGATTTGTTAACAATGTAGTCAGTACGTGTAACCCTCTGGATTTAGTTAGTTAAGACATTGAGAAGACATTTGATATAGTGAGTTGGCATTTCCTATTTAAACAGTTAGATACATTTGGATTCCTTTAAATATTGTCAGGCTTTCGAGATCACTGATTACAGGAGCAACTACTAGAATTAAAATAGGAATGTAACTTGCAGACATCTTTCAAATAAGTAGGGCATATCTTGGAAAGTGAGAGAATGCCTGAGGTGTGGAGAAAAAGTGTTTTGGTACCGATTTTTAAGAATAAGGGTGATGTGCAGAGCTTTAGTAACTACAGAGGGATAAAACTGATCAGTCACAGCATGAAATTATGGGAAAGAGTAGTAGAAGCTAGGTTAAGAAGGGAGGTGATGATTAGTGATCAGCAGTATGGTTTCATGCAAGGAAAGAGCACTACAGATGTGATGTTGTCTCTGAGACTGTTGATGGAGAAGTACAGAGAAGGTCAGAAGAAGTTGCATTGTGTCTTTGTGGACTTAGAGAAAGCATATGACAGGGTGCCTAGAGAGGAGTTGTGGTATTGTATGAGGAAGCCGGGAGTGTCAGAGAAGTATGTAAGAGTGGTACAGGATATGTACGAGGGTAGTGTGACAGCAGTGAGATCTACAGTGGGAGTGATACATGCATTTAAGGTGGAGGTAAGATTACATCAAGGATCTGCTCTGAGCCCTTTCTTATTTGCAATGGTGATGGAAAAGTTGACAGATGAGATCAGACAGGAGTCTCCGTGGACTATGATGTTTGCAGATAACATTATGATATGTAGTGAGAGTAGGGAACAGGTTCAGGAGACCCTGGAGAGGTGGAGATATGCTCTAGAGAGGAGAGGAATGAAGGTCAATAGGACTAAAACAGAATATATGTGTGTGAATGAGAGGGAGGATAGAGGAATTGTGAGGATGCAGGGAGTAGAGTTGGCGAAGGTGAATGAGTTTAAATACTTGGGATCAACAGTTCAGAGTAATGGTGAGTGTGGAAGAGAGGTGAAGAAGAGAGTACAGGCAGGGTGGAATGGGTTGAGAAGAGTGTCAGGAGTGATTTGTGACATAAAAGTACCAGTAAAAGTGAAAGGGAAGGTCTACAAGAGGGTAATGAGACCAGCTATGTTATATGGGTTGGAGACAGTGGCATTGACAAAAAGGCAGGAGTCAGAGCTGGATGTGACAGAGTTAAACATGTTAAGATTTGCACAGGGTAGGCAGGATTAGGAATATGTATATGGGAGGGTCAGCCCAGGTTGGATGGTTTGGAGACAAAGCCAGAGAGGTGAGATTGCATTGGTCTGGACATGTGCTGAGGAGGGATGCTCGGTATATTGGGAAAAGGATACTAAGGATGAAGCTGCCAGGTAAGAGGAAAAGAGGAAGGCCTAAGATAAGGTTTATGGATGTGGTGAGAGAGATCATGCAGGTGGTTGATGTGACAGAGCAAGATGCAGAGGACAGGAAGAAATGGAAACAGATGATCCGCTGTGGTGACCCCTACTAGGAACAGCAGAAAGAAAAAGAAAAGAAGAAGATAGACATAAGGCAGGGATGCCCCCACTTTTATTTGTAATGTATATGGAACCCTTAATAATCAGACCAAGGCAATTTCTGTTTGATAGTTATAAAATGAGGCTATATACCAGAAAAATCGCTCTTTATTCAGACAGATAATTTACCTATTGCTCTGTTCCTAAAGGGATATAGGAATGTTTTCCAGGAAGTTGATAATTTTGGGCACCTCTTAGAATATAAAATTAAAAAAAGACACAACCAAATCTATAAACAGTAATTAATTCCCCAGTCCATCATTAGCTCAAAGCTAGCCTTTTCTTTCAGGCACAAACGCACTAACATATCTGAGGATTAAATAGGCTCCCACTTTGATATCTGCAGCAAAGACTATTTTCAGTGCGACTGTGAAGAAGGTCAATCGCTTTTTCAAGAAGTAAGAAGCTATTTGTCTTGCTGTGGCCCAAAACTATAGATGATAAATTGATACATTCCCCTGCTGGTCTTGTGTCAGCCTCAGGGTTTGCTTATTCTTCCCCTTCTAAAGATTTCAAACAACTGCAGTTAATTATTTACAAGTTTGTTTGAGACAATGTGAAAACTAAGATTTCTTGAGACATGCTTTCATTACTTGGATTGTCAGGAAGGCAAGCTCTCCAGACTGGCAGGATGAAGATGTTTTACAGGTCAGTTTTGCATTTTATTTATTTATTTAACATTTGTTTACTGTGATGGTCTGTCTGGGTAAGTAGCCATTTTCAGAGGAGGCCTGGGGAGAAAAGCTCCAGAGACATGTAACTTTTTTAGAGTGTGAGATAAGTTACCAAATTACATATTCTAATACTATATACATACAGAAAATGTTTACAGGAGATTTAAATCAGACAAGCTTAAAACCATCACATTAATAATACCTGTAGAGAAAAAGATAAAATTTCTTTATTTCATTTTATGTATTTATTTATTTTATTTTACATTTGTTGACTGGGATAGTCCGACTGGATATATGTCCATTTTCACTGGAGGCCCAGGGAGAAAAGCTCCACATACCGAAAAAGAGACAGAACATACATCACTTAGTGATAAACTCAGGCAGACATGTTTAGAAAAATATAGACAAAGAATACAGGCAGCTATCAGTATACACAATGTGCATCTGACTGGCAGAGACGCATCAGAAAATGTGAACATAGAATACAATCAGATCTCATAATTCACAATGCTTAGACATTCAAATGCTATGAGGCATAGCTACTTGGCTAAACAGCAGGTTGGGTAGCAAGACATGTATTAGTGAAGTTGTTAGTCAGGTTTAGAACAAGAGCACAGCCAATGAGACGTGAGGTATTTTTTGAGTTCTCTTTTAAATAGGGGTAGTGAGGTTTCCTAGGTAATGGTTGTAGGGAGTAGATTCCAGATTTTACCAGTTGAGTTGGCAAATATAGCATCGCCTGCAGAGTTGTTGGACTTTTAGGTCAGTATCATTAGTTTATCATCTGAGCGTAATGACCTGGGGGGACTATGAGGGGTGAGACCCTTGTGGGACACCTAGGGTTAGAGGAAGTTGGGATGACAGCTTGCTCTGCCATAAGATAGCCTGCTGTCTACCATTTAGGTAGGAGTGAAACCATTGTATTGTGTGTTGGTCTAAACCGATTGTTTGTAGCGTATTGAGTAGTAGCTGATGGTTGACCATATTGAAAACTTTTGAGAGATCTAGGAAGAGTGCTGAAGATAGTTTGTTGTTGTTATGATGAAGACTGATGACATTAGGAAAAGATAGAAGAGCCGTGGTGGTACTGTGGAATGGCCTAAAGCCGTACTGAGAGTCTGCGAGCTTTCCGTTTTGAACAAGAAAGTGCATGATTTGTTTGTGTATGCATCTTTCCATGATTTTAGCTAGTGGTGAAAGAATGGCTATAGGTCTAAAGTTATATAATTCTGTGGAACTTCCTCCTTTATGGAGCGGTATAACGTGATATTTTCCATATTGCTGGGATGGATCCTTCTGAGATGGAGCTGTTGATCAGAATAGAAATGGGAAGTGCTATGGCGTCAGCTGCTTTTTGAAGATATTCAGCTGGGAGGTGGTTGGCAGCTAGTGCAGCAGATTTTAGCTTTTTGAGTAAGGTCTGGATCAGGTTGGTAGGTATGGTTTGAAAGGTAAAGGTGGGTTGGGTGCTGGGTGGATCAGGGCTAGATGTGCCAGACCTGGTGTTTGTGTCCAATGGAGTGAGATAGGTAGCTAGAGACTGGATAATTTCAGTAAAGAAGGAGTTGAAGCTGTTTGCAATTTCTACAGGCTATATATCAAGGGCAGCTGATGGGGTAGGAGTGTCAGGACAGCCAGGGTGGAGAAGATTGTTAATACCAGCCTAGAACTTTTGAGGTTTTAGCTGATATTTTTGTTGTAGGAGGGTGTAGTGATTTCTCTTTGTCTAGAATGACAGATTTTTTGGTCTGATTCCTTAGCTGCTGGTATCTTACTTGGTCCAGAGGGGGCTTTGGTAACATGCCACCTGGCTCAGGCATTGTTTCTTAGTTTAATTTTGGTAAAATACTTCTGGGAAGTATAAAGTAGGCTTGATTGAATCCATATACACCAATCATAAGCATGATATACAAATATTTATGAAATAATGGTTATAAGCGTTTATTATGTTCAGCAAATAAGAAACCAGTTTTTGTTATAAATGTTCACTTTTTTACTATATACAACAAGCAGGAGAAAACGCAGAAAAAAACATTTTCTATAAAAAGTACTTGGGTGAGAAGGAGGAGAGAGATTTTTGGTCTCTGTGTTAAAATAGTGATAGAGTGTAAGTTATATATTTAAGCATGAAAACATTTTACCAGAGGATTTAATTATAAGAATTTTATAAGGAAGGTAAAGAAAGGAGAGCACAATAGGGCAGAGGTTTCAAGCCTGGGGAAAACTCTGCATGTCTATCTTGGTGCTGAATATGAGCAGAGCCATTCATCATTTAAGTAGTCTTTTAGAGAGAAATGGATGGATTGGAAGGAGGTGTCTGTTCTGATGGCTGTAGTGGTAGAATTCCAGGTTTTAGCAACAGAGCATGAATATAGAGAACATCCTACAGGTTTGGGGGGTTTATGTTCAGTGAGTTGTATTTGGTCATTTGATTGTAGTTGGTCTCTGGGAGAATATTGTAGGTTTGCATTTAAGGCAGTACAGATAATAGGGTAGTGAGTAATCTTGTATGCAGTGAGCAACTGTCTATATTTTAAGTAGTGTGGTAGTTTAGGCCAATTTAGAGCTTCTAGTGTGGCACAGTGATGGATATGGTAGTGAGTACTGGTAGCGAAGTTCACAATTTTGTTGTAATATTGTTCACGTTTTTGTATAATTGAGGTCTGGAGATTTGTGAGGATGGGAGCACCATGGAAAAGGGAAAGCAGAGGGTAAGTATTGTTTATTATACTAACTGGAAAGAATATATAACAGTCCACAAGCTCTGGAGTTACGTTATTTGGTAACGGACATTTTTTATTTGGTAACGGACACTTTACTCGCCTGGAGTTACATTATTGTTTGTGGAAAGAATATATGTTATTTCTCTTGAGTGGCCCTTTTGGTCTGAATGCTTGTAGCCATTCTTTTACCTTTGGCCATGGTATTTGGAGGTTGGTGGCAGAACAGCTCGGGTGGGCATTGGCCCTTTGCAATTGTTTGCAGTGACTTCTTGGATTGATCCAAACTGCAAATGCAGACAGTGTTGAAATGGCATTGATAAATATCAAATAAGGACTTTTCTGCACCTCAGATTATTGTTTCTTGTAATCAGTTATTGCTTTTTCAAGCACTAATGGATTTTGCTTTTGTTTTCTGACTAGTTTAGGTAAATATTTTATTACAATGGGGTTTATGAGCTTTTATGCAGAGGGACAGAAGAGCTGACATTCTCCATAGCTTTGCCTCATAATCACCCAAGTATAATTCAGTGGATACTGGACAGTAGGGGAGAACCCACTTGGCAAAGTGGTACTTAGTATTGCTTATAAGATCTTAATTAGCAGCAAGAAAAACGTGACCAATGCATTTTCGTTGACATGCAAGAGAGGGGGAGAGAGAAAGAGAAAGAGAGTTATCAATTCCCCACAGCTACTGGAGACATTAATAAAGGCACCCAGTTATGCTATAAAAATCCTGTAAATTAAGATTTTTTTGGTTAACAGTGCTTACTTAATTTATTTTATCCTCCTTGTAAATTGCACCCACTGTTCCTAGAAGTCAGTCCTGTGTGTTAAAATTGTGAAGAGAGTGCTCTGAGGGAATGGAAATACATATATTGGGATTGTCCATCTTTAGAAGTATTCGAAGGGAAGCTTCAAAGAGTTTGCAATACCCTGTTGTCCTAAATCAGTGACACTCTCTAAATCTGTTTCACATTGGGTTAATTTCTGAAATAGATAGAAGGATCTTAATGTTATTAATGTTGCCAGTTAAAAGACTATGCACTAGGTTGTGGAAGTTGGAACAACTTCCCTGGATTTCTGAAGTTTTTGAGACTATGAATTACCTTAGAAGATTCATGGGATTACTTAGGATCATTACATAGTGACCAAATGTGACTGCCCAAACTGTGACAGATGAAAAAAAAACCTGTAAAGTAATGACGCAAGGAGAAAATAGGCTATGTAAGGATGAATTACTTCCAACGGGTAAAGACGAAGAATAAATGAGGATAGGCAAACAATGTTATCGAGATGGAGGTGTAGGAAGACAGGGGTTAGTTACTGAGTGCTGGAACCAAAAGATGGAGAGTTAACAGGATAGAGCGAGCTTCAGCAAGACTACACATTACCAGATAAGATGCAATGAGAATATCAGGATATAATGGAGAATAGCTACAGTCACTGCCCTGACCTTCCACAGACCTAGGCAATTACAGATCCATAGGTCTGACCAGCCTCACATGCAAAGCCAGGCAATGACTATTCATGGATGTAGATCAACGTGTGTGTATGTACCTTTAAGAAGCTATATAAGGGTTTGCACAAGTGTATAAATACTGAGCATGTGCAAGTCTGACTGTCATTTTGTAGTAAGCTGTTGAGATGTAAGCATGTATGTATATAAGGTCTATCTGTTAACCAGTTTGTTTGTATTTTACGATGCTGCTATCCATCCTGATGTGTTTCTGTTAGAAAAATATGTACTTAAATATATACAGAATGTTAGAAAAATATGTACTTAAACATATATAGAATGTTAGAAGAATATGTACTTAAACATATACAGAATGCTAGAAAAATATGTACTTAAACATATATAAACTGTTAGAAGAATATGTACTTAAACATATATGTAGTGCAAAGTTTAGAAACAGTATAATATGTAATGCATTTGATTCTATTTAACAATATGGCAGTAGAAATGATCTTGCATATAATTGCTTGAAACTTAGCTGCAGTGTGGTTAACCTCTGACCCTGGCAGTAGCCAGCTCAGCAAGCTTATGTCTTTCAGCAGTTATTATCTGCTGGGTTAGAGAGAAATAAATATGTATGCATGTATATCTTTCTTCCTTCCACCGAGAAGGATGGCCTTGTGAACACTATCAGAGATAGTGTGCAGCTGCTACCAGAGAGACAAAGGAACGTATTAAGAGATGAACTGACTAACTAATCTAAAACCTTGGAAAAAGCAGCATTTACAGGAAGACATTGTAATTGACCAGGTGCCTCGCAAGGCTGTGTTATTCTCATGGGAAAGTTTTTAAAAAGCATTACCTCAGCATCTTCTTATGAATGAAGTATTATGGACTATAGTGATGTAAATGCCCTGTGACTGACCACGTCAGTAAGGTGGGCAAAAGCTGATTGCAAATGGTATATAATTGAGGGTATTTCCTGTATAGAGCCAGTCAAAACTCTATACTTGTTTTGTATAGTTTTTTGCCTCCTAATGTACATTAGTAAAGAAACATTGTTTGAACCTGAGCATCCTGTGTTATTGACTGTCATTTTGAAAAGCCTAATGATTTTTACAGTCTGATTTTAACAATTTATTTGACAGTTTCTATGTATTAAAGCATCTAAACAAAATACCCCACCTGCTTGTCATCTATGTTAGAGAGGGACGGGCAGCAATGGAATTAATCAGTTATGAAACAGGGAACCTGCAAACACGGGACTTGTCTCAGTTTGGATTTGTCAAAAGCTAGCTATGCTTACTCAACCTGATGGTATTTTTGAAAAGGTCACTAAAGCAATGGATGAAGGCAAAATGGTACACACCACATACTTTGACCTGACCAAAGTTTTTTACACACTTCTCCACTCAGGCATAGTAGAAAATCTAAATAAACTAGGAATAAACCCCTTTATCAGTTGTTGGATTGCAAACTGGCTCACAGATAAGACCCAGATAATCAAAATAGGGAAGGGTACATCCACAAAGACACAAGTCACCAGTACAGGGTTTTGTGCAGGGATTTATCGTCTTTGGCCTCTACTTTTCTGAAGTAAAAGCCAATACCAGAGGACTCTGGCTGACTAAGTTTTCAGATGACTGCAAGCTTGGTGCAGTCATTGAATCCCCAAATGACTTAGCCATCCTGCAGGAAGGTTTGTTCCAAATAAAAAAAAAAACTGCTGCCAAGATCATGGACTAAAAATAAATACCAAAAAAATGCATTATTGTATTCTTTGGGAAGTCATCTACCCTGGGGAACTACCACATTGACAATAAACCCAAACAGTTGACCCAGTTGTTCAGAATTTGGGAACTTATGTGGATGACCTAACTTTTGACCAACATGTGTCTACTGTGGTAAGAATGTCCTTCTATAGTGCACAGCTTATAAAAAAGGGATTGTGCCAAAATCTTAGGATGTCATTGTCCCCCTTTACTCAGCCATCATTAGGCCAGCCATTGAATATAATGACCCCTATGTCATGTATCTGTCCAGACACATGCAACAACTGGAGCGCCCATAAAGATACCTTAGTAAAAGGCCTAAACAACATATTCTGTGGAACAATTCAAAGCCCTGTCACTACGCGCAGTATCCCACAGACTGTTAAGTGGTACCCTGTGTCTGTCTGACAAGGCATCCTCTTACCCATTGTTGAAGGATTTACTGCATATCAGCAAGTCAAATGGCATTAGAAATATTCAGTCTAGCGATCAAATACACTTCTACTATATCAAGAGAACAGTTTGGCGGGACAGGTACATCTCACAGAGGATATCACTGCTGTGATACAGATTCCCATCCACATAAAACAAAGTTCATCCCTGTCCATATTCAAGTGCAAATTAAATCTATGTATGGGAAACAAAAAAATTACCCCAGGACTGTCCCTGTGCTACTAATGGACTAAGAGCTTTACTCCATACATGGTTCCCCTCAAATTATGTATGGTATGATCACAGTTATTCTCATTAGGGATAATATATAATTATCAACCATGGGATAGGTAAGGCCAATCTATAACTAAATTGGATAGGTTATTTTGAGCATAAAAAGGGAAACTGGCTAGTCTTAAAATGGCCTGCAAGGGCAGCTAGCCTAGTACTTACCTATGAACTTATAATATATTATAATATTTATAGAAAGACTATGAATGCGCCAACTATTATCACTATAAAGAATAATTCTTAATTATAACAATGCTATTTCTACAGTTTTAACAGTTTTTATGCATAAACTATTTGCATATGTTTATATATTATGCTTTTTAAGTTTATTTTTCAGAAAATGCTCTGGAATGCCAGATGTGTGTAGGCTGCTAGAGGTGTGACATTCCATACCACATTGGTGTTAATGAGTTAATTGTCACAATTATACTAGAAGGGAAGAATATAATTACCAGAAGAGGGACACAAGTACAGGGGGACGGGGGTTTGGTACAAAAATGTAGTCATGCAGTGACAGGAAGGGCTATGAAACCTATCATAAGTTGAGAATGTGGTGAGCAGTGATGGGGGATGAAGGAATGTAATTAAGTAGATTCCAGTACTAATCTATCAACCAAACCAGGAAAAGGCTTATGACCTAGTGCAGCACACGATATATACAAAGTAAACAAAGCAGACACAATGAATGTACTATGTGTGATGCATGTTCCTCAAGTGATCTATCAGTATCTGTCTATATAAATATTGTACATAGTTTAAGGGTTAAAGTTATGCAGTAAACCAATCAGTTTAACTCCAGTTTATGCATTTAGATAAGAATAAGGAGAACAACAAGTTTAGGCATTGTAAAAGGAATAATTGTAACTTTGGCTCACTGGACAGTGCCTGTAACAATATTGTGTAGTTAATGAAGGGAAGAATCAATCACAAATAGAGAAGAGGCGATATGAGCTCCATGTATGAGGACTGCTGTTTTTTTGTACTTGTGGATTGTAAACCAGAATAAACATGTTTTTTTTTCTTAAAAAAATAAAGACTATGAATTCCATTAAATATTTAGAAATAGCTGCTTCTGTGACCCTGGATAAACAGAAATTGATATATAAATGATACGTATAGTCGTTACTATATACTGAAAATTAAATTAATATTTGTAGAATAAAGCTGTGAATGGTGTCTATAAATTAAGCCCTGCAAGAATTTGTTGTTTCCAAATGGAATGTTTTCCGTTATCGGATTCTTTATATTACTTGTATTATTTGTAATCAATTTGTTGCTGAGAGTATAGATTTGGAATTTTTTTTATGTATTTTAAGGTTCATCTGTGCAAAGTAATGTTTTATTTTATTTGCTATTTATGATTATTTCTATTTACATCTAAATAGTTTTTTGTTGTCAGTAAAAGAAGAATTATTAAAAAAAAAGTATAAACCAATGGATTTTTTTGGAATTCAGAAAAAGATCCCTGTGCTTGGATAGCTTAGAAGCTATTTTTTCAAAAATTTCCGTGCCTTATCATCTAAATAGTTTTTTGTTGTCAGTAAAAGAAGAATTATTAAAAAAAAGTATAAACCAATGGATTTTTTTGGAATTCAGAAAAAGATCCCTGTGCTTGGATAGCTTAGAAGCTATTTTTTCAAAAATTTCCGTGCCTTATCCTTAGTTTTTTTTTTTTTTTTTTGGTGTGCCTTTGTTGTTTTCATGCTAAAAAAGCTGATTTTTAAAGATTAATATCGGCTGGGGTGCCTTCTGTGCGGAGTCTGCATGTCCTCCCTGTGTTCGCATGGTTTTCCTCCCGGTGCTCCGGTTTCCTCCCACATCCCAAAGACATGCTGTAGGTAGATTGGACACACTAAATTGGCCCTAGGTGTGAGTGCGTGCATGTGTGTGCCTTCTGTGGAAGGTTGGGCGCCGGGCTGGCAACTCGACACTGTAAAACTCCACTGCCAATCATGAGCGGACGGTGATCCGCTGTGGCGACCCCTAACCGGGAAAAGCCGAAAGAAGAAGGAGAAGAATATCCTTAAATTGTAAGGGTGTTAACAACACAGTACTGTTTGCTTCTGAAGATGTATTGTTTAAGGTGGTAAGCCAAGTGGCACCATCACAGCAACTGTATTAAAGAAATTAATTTGTACATTTATTAAGAAACCACTTATGATTTCAGTGCAATTATTTATGGCAGTGTTCTGTTGCATATATTTCATCTTATAGTAATTTAATTGGCTTTCTACTGAACCTCAAATCCATCTTTTTTTTTTCTTTCCCTTTTTTTCAACAGGTTCACTGAAAACATCCCTAAAGCATACACACAGCAGGCTCATCCAATAAGCAGTCTGTATCCACTCAATCCACCTACCATTTATTTAGGATAACCTGTGTTCCACCTCTGGACTTGTGCTTTAAGTAAGTTTTAGGGGCATCCAGTCTTCATGTGTATTTTATCCTGCATAGTGACTAGTCTGAAGACAAGTGCTTCACTATCCTAGTTTGTAAGCAGTAGTCTTATAGTCTGTAAACCCTCCTCCACTGACATCCTGCTGGTCAGCTTTTACTCTACTTCCTAACAGGAACTGACATTTAATCATATTAATCTTACTCAAACTGTTTCTTTCTCTTATATTTTCTTCATTTCTTGTTGACTTGTTATTCCCATTATTTATATGATCATCTCTTTCTTTAGTGGAACTGCATGCCTTTAAGGAAGCCATCCTTAGTCTCCACCCTTCCTTTCTTATTTTTCCTTGCCTGATACAGTTGTTAAACCCCTTTCAGTTCTGAGCTAGTATTTGTGCACAGTTAACATTGACTCAGTGCACTCAGCTGTCTCTTTAATGTGTTTTCATTTTGCTCTAAAAAGTGTCCCTGCAAGCAAATAAATATGTATGTAGCAGTGAAGTCTACAGTTTGAATACCAGTCTGTGGACTATATTTTTATGTAAATAATAAATATTATGGCAGCCTAAAACAAATAACTTTGTCTACCGTAGTAGCTCTATTTTCATAGACCATAGCAGTCCCATTGGCATTTTCTCCTTTAACTGCATTCAGATCACTGTTTTTAGCAGTCCATTACCTCCCTTCCTTAGGCTTATTTCTCTTCTTGTATAACATTTCTGAGCCACTAATGTTCCGCAGCTGCACTACTGCATCCTGAATTACTTTTTTCATTGTTTTGCTGATCTGTGGGGGTTGGGGTGGCCTTTGGACTTTGTATTTCAAAGTCTATAGAAACCTCCATACATTATACAGTGGTTCAAACAGTCAAGTGCAATTCTTTTACTGTTATCACCATTAGGCAGGTCATGGTGATATTGGACTAACTCTCCTAGTAAAACTTTGTCCTAGAGCAACAACATCAAGATGTTCCTTTAGTAGCTCAGAGGCCTTTTAAACTGCATTGTTCCTTTTACCAACCTAGTACTTTCCTAATCTTTTCTAATCCTTATTAACAACAAACATAAAACCCAAGTTAAATAAGATGACCCTAACTCAGATCATTTTACTATTCTTCTTCACTTTACTAGCCTTCATCACCAATTTTCAAATCCACCTCTTTCAAATTCTTAGGACTTCAACTAATCCTCACAAACAAAATCAATATCTACTCAGCCTGCCTTTCTCCATAACACCCTATCTCTGCAAGCAAACCATATCTGATTTATCTATAAATATCTCAAAACTAAGTATTCAAATTTACAATCAAATATCAAACCAAGACCAAAATATAACTTGCCACACTCTAACCTCTGTAAAATATCAATTCTAAAAATTAGCAGAGGTATTTACACCTAACCAGGTCCCACTGTTAATATAACCATCACTTCCAACCCCAAAATAAAACAGTCACCTAATACATCTCAGCAAAAAACAAAACCCAAACTCACCTTACTAAATATAAAGCTAAGAACTATATGCAATAAAATCCATGACATACATGCCTACCTTGCCACATACACTCTGGATGTAGTCATAGCTAGTGAAACCTGGTTAAAAAAAAATAAAGGATAATGAGATACTCCCCAATACAATATACTCAGGTATGACAGAAAAAAACAAGCATGCTGGTGGTGTAGCAATCATCTATAAAAATGTGCTAGCCATCACCTTCCTTCCACAGGAAATACCCACATTTAACAATGCTGAACTTCTAATAAGACTCCTAAAAATCAATAATAGGAAAACTATGCACCCGGGAATAACACTGATACTGCTGAAAGCATCCTATATTGGATATTCCAACAAATTAACCATGAAGCTATAAAATATAATATTTGGAGACTTAAATATACACTGTCTAAATCCATAAACTTGTTCAACTTCAACCAATTAATAACCATACCTACTAGAATTAATAAACCTCAGGGAGACACTCAACATTAGACCGGATTCTTAAAAACAAACCAGACAAACTGACAAAATTAGGCTGCCTCTCAGATAGCATAAGTGACCACATACCAACATATGGTATTATAACTCAACATAACCTAGATAAAGAAATTATCTATAATCAAATATGAAATACAACCAGTTTCAGAAAAAATCTTAAATAATCAAACACCCGTATGTAATAAAAGACCAACCCTACATCATGGCTGACAAAAGAAACAAAAAAATCATGACAAAAAGAGATAAAGCCTGGAAAAAAATTGGTATAAAATAGAATTCAAAATACCTTCCAACAAATTAGACTTCTTAGAAACCTTGCAAAACTGCATGTCAAACAGGATAAGCAAAGATAAGATACGCTGCCAACCTACAAGACAACCCAAATCTTTTTAGGTCATTACTAAATAAACTACTACACCTTGGCAAGACCACCGCTCCCTCTCCAAAAACAGACAGTATGACAGACTCGATCCTCACACAGTTTAATTCCTACTTTATACAATATATATTATCTCTCTTAGACACTAATACATCTGCCCCCTCTCTCTCTTTCCCTGTCCAGTCAAAACCACCCAGAGCTCTTCAGTTTTAGTCCAGCACCTACCTCACTTCTAAGGAAGTTGATCCTTAAACTAAAAGCTACTTTTGTAGCTGTACCAGTTATCATCAGAGTACCTAAAAATGGCCACAAAAGTCATAGCCTTCCCAGTATCCATATTAATTAATAGGTCCATAGCAGAAAAAAATACGTCCCATCATTGTGGAAAAAATTCTACATCATACCACTACACAAAGGTGGCACAACTGCTGAGTTTAATAACTACACACTGATAGAATTTTTCTCCTCTGTCTCCAAAATATTACAGAAATGCATTCATATGCAGCTGATGCAATACCTAACCTCAAATAACCTGCTCTCTGAAACACAACATGGCTTTATGCCACAGCACCACTACTGCTCTACTACATTTTACCAGTATAATAAACCAACATAGAAACAATGGAGTGCTTGTGTCCACCATGTTCTTTGACTTGTCAAAGGTATTTGATAGTGTTTTGTACCAGCAACTGCTCATTGGACTCTCAATACGACTTTCACAATACTCCTTGTTGTGGTTTCTTAGTTACCTATCTGGAAGATGAAAAGCTGTTAAATGGCAACAAACCTATTCATCCATTCAACAAGATACTACAGGTGTAGGGCTCTATCATGGGTCCTCTCCTATTTAATATATTTATTAATGACTTCTGCACCTCCACTCACCATGTTAGTTTAGTTCAGTATGTAGATGACTCGACATTAATGTGTGGCCTGAACAGTAAATAAGCTTCAAGACATTATGCAAAAATCTTTCTCCTCTGTAGAAACCTGGTTCAAAGAATCAAACATCCTACTAAACCCCAAGAAAACTAAGATAATGCTTTTTACATCAAAAAGTTGCCAAAATCAATAGCAATTTTTTAACATAAAGTCATGAAATAATACTGTTGTTGAAATTGTAACTCACAGTAAACTTCTAGACATTATAATGGATGACAATCTCAAATCTAACCAGCATATACTACAGACCATTAAATCTACTCACCAGAAACCTGGCTCCCTTTATAGGATCAATGGATTCACCAACTGTCTTATACGCCACTACTATCTGAACAAACTTAAACAATACTCAAAGAAAGAAACTTGCCTCCTGCTACAATAAAGTAGCTAAATTTGACACCAATCTTCTGCATAGGACCCACCATTGTTATAGCTTAAAGCAATTAAACTCTCTTAAACTACACAGCTACTTAACATATTCACAACTAACTAGAGCACACAAACTTATTCATCATCCAGAAAAATGCCCTGCACTACATATATTATTACTTACCTACTGTATGGTCTAGTAACAAATTCTTATTACTTACAGATAAGGCAAATAATGTTACAGGAAATTCGCTGTAGTCCCAGTACATTGCTAAACTCTGGAATAGTATCCCACATAAATAAAACTCTACAGCAAACTCAGTAATTTTAAATCACTGCTTAACCAGTGCTGGTCTTGCACATGCTTAAATCAAGGTTGAGACTTTGTGTTTACCATACAATACTCTCCAAATACTGTCCTTAAACAAAATACACTCAACCTCTCACTGAAATGACAAAACAATATATATATATATATATATATATATATATATATATATATATATATATATATATATATATATATATATATATATATATATCTGCTGCCTGTACAATCCACTAAGTTGCATGTGGGTTTTCTCTCTCTAGAAACTTCTACCTCAGTCAAATCTTAGAATGTATAAATGTAACTACTGTATGTGTAAATAGAAATGTAACTACTCTGTGTTTAATTGGAACTTAGTATAATGCAATGTAAAAAAACGGAGCTTTTCTCCACTGGAAATGGATTTTACCCAGTCGGACTTCCCCGTAAACAAAGACAAATAAAAGAAATAAACTTGTCCTGATCAAAAATCCTCTGATACCCTTTATGACATAGTTTTGGGGTAGTATGCCAGCATTAGTCAAAGTGACGAAATCCCCTAGAATTCCAGTGGCCAAAAGTTGTAGTTTCACAAAAAGTGGGAAATAAGGTTCAGGGATATATTTGCCTACAGTGAGGAAGACCTCATTATCAGCTAATTTTCTTGTCTTTGAATCAGGCATAATTACTGCCAGTGCTAAACAACACTTTTAGGGGGGTAATTTTTTACTATCACAACCCTAGCTCACCATTGTTAGAATCTTCTATATGATTATAAATCTCAGAAACATTTTTCTGTCTGCCTAAAACACAAAAGACCTCATTCAGACTATCCTCCATAATCGTTATACTCCTTAATCTTTATACTCTTTCTTAAGAGTAACAATGAACTCAGCCCAGGCTCAACAACTCCCTTTCCTCAACACCAGAACTACTCCCTTCCTACACTGTCCTGTGTCCTCCTCAACACACATAACATTAGAAACAATCTAGACGACATAAGTGCTTTTATTTCCCAGCACATCCCATACATTCTAGCAGTCACAGAATCCTGGGTCAAGAAAAGACTCTCCCAACTTCCAATACTTCTAACCTCCTACAAGTATGTTAGTGATGTCAGACCAGGCAAATGATCAGGTGGAGCCTCTCTAATTTTATATAGAAATAACTCATGTAACCTTCTCCTCAGACTCCAGTCCTGACTAGATTCTCCTAAAATTTACTTCTTCAAAAGGAAAACATCTACTGACCACTATAAACTATCTACCGCCACATGCTTCACTAAATAAATTCAAATCACTCATTAATAAATTCCTTAATAACTGCCATAAAAATAATAACATAATCATTCTAGGTGACTTCATTCTTAATTATCTTGGCCATCTTTCATCTGACACTGGTACTCTTCTAACAGACCTAGGTCTCTTTCAACTCATAAAATAACCAACAAGGCCTAAGCTCAGGTCCTCCAAACAGTCTACACTCAACCTGATTCTTACAAACATACCAAACTCTATCACCAACATAAACATTCTGCCAGCATCACTAAACAAACATTACCCAGCTACCATTACAGTTGTCCACTATCCTATAACACTACCACCAACATTAATAACCTAAAACCAGAGTAGCACAAATGTAGACAAACTTAGAGCCTTTTTTATAGCCCACAACTGGAACCATAAACTCTCCTTACATGATATTAACACAGCAGCTATAAGTCTAATCAATTTTATACACCAGTTGCAAGACAAATGCTTTCTACTTATCCATAGACTTTATAAACCCAACAAAACTGAATGGCTACCTTCTTTAACTCTTCTGAACATAGCAAAAATGAAAGAGACCTCCACACCTCATTTATAGTCTTGTGTAACCTGGCCAATAATTCAATCAGAAGGCACAAAATAAATCTTTAAACAAGGAAACAAATTACTTTCTTACATTTCACCAAACACTTTTGGAAAGGGGTTAACCTATTTACAGGAAGAAAACCTCATCATGATACCCTGTCTAAAAACACCATTCTGTATGGTACAGCCCAACTTTCTCCATAAGACTTCCTTAAAGAATTTAGCAATCTCCCATCAATAAACTCCTTACCTCCCACAGATCACGCATTGCACACACTGCCACCATTCATCACCCTCTTCCAAAAATGCTTTCATCCCAAATAAGTCGCTATTCTACTTTAAAATATTTCCACTGACACCCCTCCTGGATCTAACAGCATAGACTCCTGTTTCATATATCACTGCATCTATGTCTTCTTATCACCCACATATATAGTCTATGTCTCAAACAAAACATCAGGCCACAGATTTGGAAAACTGCTCTAATTAAACCCTCCCAAAGCAAACCAACCCAAAAGATACCTCTTACTTCTGTCCAATATCCATACTCCCAATTATGGACAAACATCTTAAAAATATCAGTATCAGTCCTGCTGCTGTTCCCTAATTTAAAAACTTCCTGACTGAAAAAAAACTTCAGAGTTAAAATAGGAATCTGCCACTCAGAATCTGCTGCTGTTACCAAAAGTGTACCACAAGCATCCATTTTTGCCACCCTTCTCTTCTCCATATTCATTAATAAACTTCTTTCTTATTACTCCCCATCTCCCGCTTATTCTCTATGGTTATTCACTGATCAGATCACTCTCACACCATCATGCCATGCCAACTCCAGTCAGATTTACATGAGTTCCACTGATGGCTCATAAAGCATAAACTACTTCTCAACCCCATCAAGACCAAAACTATGCTTTTTGAAACTCCACAGAAAATTCACCAGACAGCAACTATCTTTGAGCTACACAACCATTCCATAGAGACAACATCCACCTTCAAATATCTACGACTGTGGCTTGATCAGTCAACATACTTCAATTTTGCATAGACAGAGTGAGAGTAAACATAAACTCTCTCCTCTTCTAAGCCAAAACGTTTTCCCCTTTACTATCCTCAGCCAGAGAACCATTGGCAAAGGAGTTCTCCTTTCTCAACTTGAATATGGGCTCCCAATATTTGCTTTTGCCTCCAAGAAAAACATTGTCACACTCCAAACTATCTCTAAAAGCATCTGCCAATTCATTACAAACTCACCTGTCTGACAGCATCACTGTATCACCCTAGAAAAAGCCAAATGGCTACCCATAAACAAAGATCTAACTTTCTTTTAGAATCCAAACTCTGCAAACTACTTCAGCTCCATATATTTACTTCACTTGCAGCTAGACTTCACAAAAACATCCTCATATGACCTGAGATACTACTCACAAGACACACCAATGCTCATTACCCCTAGAACCAAACTCCACAGCAATGCACTTGCTTTCTCCTCTTAGCACCAACTCTTTGGCAAGTTCTTTCCACTGACATTAAGGAAATCTGCACTTATTCTAAATTCAGAATATACTCAAAAAACCTTCTTCGTCCAAGCCAAATGCTCCTGCTTGGGTTCTTATTACGTTAGCGAAAGATAAAGTAATTGAACTCTCAGAACTTCAAAATGGACGCATTTTGAAGATTGCATTGTGGGATCGCAGTACAGTGAAGACCGAGATATTTGCCCTTTCCTCACTGTAGTGCAATCTCGGAGTTGGAATATATAATTAGCGGGGGTGTGGGGGCTGCTCCCCCCACAATAAAAGCTTCAATAAGCATCAGTTTTGATGTTTTTAGCGTTTGATTACATTATCTGTCGATAATGTAATATGAACCTCTCCTGCTTCAACACAGGACATATCAACTAACCTATCTCCTTTCTGAGTGTCTGCTCCTCTCTCCAGATTCACTGAAGATTGACCCACATTAGAAAGTAATGTATATACTGTACATTACACTGTGATTGTACATTTCACCGTGCTTGTTCACTGGAATGTATTTCACTGGAATGAATATACACAGTTTATTTCTTTGTAATTTGTCTGAACGTTTCTGTTATTGCTTACATTTCTGTATTTTTTGTTAGTGAAATGTTTTGTATTTCAGCTGGACTGAGCCTGAAATTGGTCAGTATCAATAATAAATAAACAAGTATAAATAATAACTACTGTCCCACACACATGTAGATGTTTGTATACATACACGCATACATGTACACATGCATGGTACCTCCTCACACTTGATTGTACTCACACACACACACACACACACAAAACACACACACACACACACACACACACACACACACACACACACACACACACACACACACACATACACACACACAGATATACACACAAATATACATACAAACACATACTTACACATGCGCATACAAATATCTTATCTGTCTTTGATTTTTATGAATGTCCCTGATTTTTCCTCTTATTTTTGACCTGTCACTCATAATATTTTTCATTCTTTGTAAATTACTGAGGATTATTATCAGTCAATAATGTCAGACATTAGAGGTTCATACTTATTATTAAAATACAGAACAAGTATGCTGATACAAACTGTGTTGTTCTATTAACTTAAATGACTTAGCATAATATTAAAAAATTGTCCCACCTTTTGACAAGTCTCACCCACCTCCTTTATTATTGTCTTTGTCCAGAAGTCTTGAACAAGGGTGTTGACAGGTATGGCAGACACCACATCATGCACATGTACTTAAGTGTGCACATAAACACACACATATGTGAGTGTGCAGACACGCACACACCAAATACCACTCTTCCCCTTACAGGCAGACAAGCATGTTGACTGACACACACACACACACACACACACACACACACATACACACACACACACACACACACACACACACACACACACACACACACACACACACATACACTCTCACCTCTACTTCTCCACTAAACTCCCTGACTCTCAACTGCAATGTGGTCTTTCCCATTTAAAGTAATTGGAGAATGTTGCATTTTGCTGTGTTAATTAACATGGCTAGATCACTCTGTTGTGTGAATCCCTTCCCACAGGCATTTCTGGGGTAAAACACATACCTGATTAATATAGGTCAATCCCCTGGAATGCTTCATTAGCATTTAGCATGACAGTGGAAACAGTCCTCTTCAGCGATTCTATTGACCCTTTAAAAATCACTGTAGTGGGCATGTTTATGAATCAGAAAGGGTGTCTTCTAGTAATGTTAGTCTTAAAAACAGAAAAATGCCCATGTAAAGATTTCTCCACCATTTGAGTAAAACATCCAAATATCTAAGAAATGTCTGGTCCCACTAAGATGAATTTGTTACAGGGTCTGAATTAACCTGTTTTCTACCTACAGTTATCTACTCCAGATGCAGCGTTATACAATTTTTCTAGAGGTTCCCAGTTAATGCAGTTGGAGACATAATTCCTTCTTGATAATCCCTGTCCAGGTATGAGGACCCCCTCTGAATGAGGTACAATGGCAGTCTCAATTCTAACTCCAGTCTTATAGTACAGGACAATGATCTTCCCCTTTGGCACTCTAGCAAAATGGCCTTGTAATGTCCCATTAACCTGACATGAAGTTTTTTTTTCCTATTCTAACAAATGTTTAATTTTACATAACATTTCAAATGGCATTGCCAATGCCTTTAAAAAAACAAATATATGAATTTTACAATATCTGTTATCACATATTACATTCAAAGCTATCGGCAGGAGAGTTGTAACAATGCCTTTTTTTCATTAAATGTACCACAAAATGCTACTGAATGTAAAAGAGGCAAAATGTAGGTCAACTTACATCAAATAACTTAATTTGTCTTTCAATGGATGGGAAGAGGATAATTTGGGAAGTCTGAATGTTTGAGTAAGGGACTTGAAACTACTGTTTATTTCCATTTGTTTCTAGATTACCATGGTAGTTCTCCCATTTTCTCTAGATTTTTGTCACTGGTTTATTTGATTTTGGGGTATTTCTCCCTAATTTACCTTTGCCCACTGTGAACATAAACAGGTTTCTAAATGATTTAACCAGATTGCATCTATACCATTTCTGCCCTTATTAAGACCCTTTAAGGATGCACTGCCAGATGCGTTAAAGATGGCTGCTCCAGCTAGACATTATTTTTGGATGAATATGTTAAAATCTTTGAGGATTACTACAGTTTGAGTTACTGTGACTGTTCATTTAGAACATGACAATCTCTATGATGTATAGTTTGAAAATGAATTTGCCCTGCTTGTGGCTAACAGAAACATTTCCTGACATTGGTACATACTGCAAGTGTAAAGTTTTGAGTGTTCGAAGGAGAGTTACTCTGCTGTTTTGGTCTATTGTTATTAATGGCTTATGCTTAGAGTCTCTCCAGAAAAACTGTGTGAAAAAGTACATTCTGTTGACATGGTATGAGACCTGGATGGATTTTTAAATGGGATCTAGGTTGCATCCTTAGATTTAAAAGTGGAAGAAGGAAATCTGATGCATATTACAAATGTCCTGTTGGTAAATGATTGCAGAGAGATTGTGTTCTGTCATAAGCAACATAATGTTTGTCATTTTTGTGCTTTTTGTGACCATTTAATAAAACTATGTCCACACAAGAGCTGAAATATATGAGCGAAAGGGGACATACCCATATCAACTGCACCTCAGAGTATTCAAGAAGTGAAAAGAGGACATTTATGGATGGGCCATAAAGAAAATTAAATTCATATTTTTTTTATGATTTTGATGCTAATATATGAACTTTTGAAGAAAGTGTGTGGAGGGAAGAGATTAATAACACAACATCAGATAAAATCAATGAATGAAAGTGGTAGAATGCATGAAGACTATGGAAATTATGGACAAGGTGAAAGACTGAATAAAGATACTACATCTGGAAGAATGATATTGCAAAATAAATTATCTATGTCACTGTTAGAAGGAGAGGGTCTGTGAAGGTGATGTAAAGCAAAATGAAGTTGAAACTGAAAGTGATTAAAAAAAATTACTGGCAGAAAGTTGTAACAGTGCTTTTTTTCTCATGAAATATAAACAATTTAAAAATCATGTGTGAACATATACACAAACATCCTAGAAGATATCCTCAATTGGTTATCTATTACCTACCCCCAAGAAACCATTGTTCCAGGAGATTTTAATATTGACTGAAATACCTGCTCCTCAGATTCTCCTATCCCCCATGTAAACCTTTATGAATTTTCAAAGATCATATCCTCCCCCACAAAGATTGGCAAACCTAACCACAAAGAAAGTATACTATATTGGACACTCATCAATAATCATCCCCACATGTACAAGTCAGGGACCCTCCCTGATGACCTTAGTGACCACTTTCTTACCTACATAATCACTTTCAGATCCCAAATGCCTTTAATAAGTACTTTACAGAAACCATTCTAACCCTAGCCAACTCACTACCCACACCTACTGCATCTTCACAAGATATCTCTTCAGCCTCGTCTAACGCCTTTCAAATTCAACCTGTCTCATCATCTATTATTTATAAGCTTCTCATCAAACTCAAACCTTGTACCCCATCTGCTGACCAACTCCCATCTGAATACTTACAAATTGCCGCAAAAGCTATTTATCACCCAGAATCTATTCTGATTAATAGGACCATCTCTGAAGGAAAAATCCCTGCCATTTGGAAAATATCTCATATAATTCCTCTACATAAAGGGGGTTCTTCTTCTGAGCTCTCTAACTTTCGCCCTATTGCCTTACTGTCCCCATTAGCTAATATAATGGAAAGATGCATACACAAACAATTTCTTAACTACCTTCTTCAAAACAAACGTCTAGCTGACTGTCAACATGGTTTCAGGCCTCACCATAGCACTACAACTGCCCTCCTTTCCTTTGCTGACTCCATTAATAATAATCGAAATAATAATCATTTCTCAACTGCACTATTCATAGACCTATCAAAAGCTTTTGATATGGTTAACCATAATATACTTCTTGAAAAACTCAACCTCTTCACTCTAAGCTCAAATTCTTTACAGTGGTTTAGAAGCTATCTCGAAAACAGGCAACAAGCAGTGCTTTGGGAGAATAACCTATCATCCCTACTCCCAGTAAATGTAGGTGTTCCACAAGGATCAATCCTTGGACCCCTTCTTTTCTCATTATTTATTAATGACCTTTACTTGAATGTGCCACAAGCGACCTGCATCCAATATGCAGATGACTCGACTTTGATCTGTTCTGCTTTAAATGTTTCCTCCCTCCAATCCATCACCCAAACAGCTTTCCATAATGTTGAAAAGTGGTTTATGCAACACTGCCTCCTCCTTAACCCCAAAAAAACTAAGTTTCTTCTCTTTACTCCTACTAATAAATCTCCTACACCATTCTTCACCATCTCCTCAAATAATTCTACCTGTATTAACCCCGATACGACCACTCGACTATTAGGTGTAACCATTGACAACCATCTTAACTTTGATGACCAAATTAACGCTACTATTAAAGCTGTTAATAAAAAAATTGGGACACTCTACAGAATTAAACCCTTCCTTAACCCAGCAGCTAGAAAAACCATTGCACAGACCCACCTGCTTTCCACCCTTTTTTATGCTTCAGCTATATATACTACCTTATCTAAAACCAACATTACCAAACTCTCTACCTGCTATAATAGTATAGCCAGATTCATTAATGCTACTCCCCTTAGAACTCACCACTGTCAAAACCTCAAACAACTAAATTGGCTAGAACTAAAAAAACACTTACTCTACCAACAATTACTTGTCATTCATAAGACCCTTCACTTCCCTGATAATACTCCTAGCCTGGCTAAACTGATTTCTCCTTATAAAAACCTAGCCACACTTCGCTCTGCCAATAAATTCCTAGTATCTACAACTAAATCATACAATAAAGCTGGGGATGCGTTATTTTCAAATTCCATAGGTAAACACTGGAATATACTCCCTCATGAAATAGCTACTCAAGAGTCTACCTCTCTATTCAAAAAACATATCAAAGAACATCTTAAAACTCAATGGCTATGTCCTTGTACTAATCCCGACTGAAAGTAACTCTCAATACACCTTATTTGTCTTCCCGTCCCATGACTGAGCTCCTATCTGACACTTCCTAGTGCTGAGAGTTGCATCTCAAAAGTATGCCTTCTATTATTTTAAACTTCAGTATTTTCTTTTTATTTTTAATTTGTGTAACTTGACTTATAAATATTTACATCGTTTTTGTAATTCTCTCTTGTACCTTGTATATTTTTATGAATAATAACTTTTTTTTCTTTGTTAAATATCATTGTTATTTTTACCTGTACTGGAGCTTTTCTCCCCGGGCCTCTGCTGTAAATGGATATATGTCCAGTTAGACTAGCCCGGTCAACAAATGTAAAATAAAAAAATAAAATAAAATAAAATAAAAATAAAAAACACAAAGCAGGCCACTCCCACCAGCCCATCTACAAAACTATAAGAAACAATAAGAACTTTAACCCCACCAAATTTCAATATGAACTCAAACGATGCAAATGACCAGAACTAAAACAACTTCCAATAGATGAGGCTGTAGTTTACTTTAATACCAAATTCCTTACCATACTTGATCCTCACACACCTGGACAATCTATTAGAACTAAAGCAAAAGTCACCCCATGGCTTTCAAAAGACTCCAAATCAAAAATAGTACTCAGAAATAAAGCATGAGCCAAATGGCATACCATGAAAGCCCCTCTACACCAAATTAGATACTGGTAGCAAAGGAATGAGGCAAAAAAATCCATCTTGCTATATAAAAAATATTTCTATTGCCATCTACAACAGATTAATCAAAACAATCCTCAGAAGTTCTGGGCAGGTTTTCTTAAAACAAGAATTTGATCTAAGAGAAACTTGCTGGTTAGCGGTTCAGACCTTTAGACAACATCTCATTAATAAAATAGATTTAATGTCTATAACTGTTAAAGAATCTATTCCAACACTGATTGATTACTTGATATTAAATTTACAACATAAAGTTTCTGATAAAGGTAAACTTTCATACATACATAAAGTTATCAGACAAGAAACTTTTTACAGTGTAGATTCATACTGGAATTATTTCACTTCTATTAATGGGGACCCACCAAATCAACAAGATAAACAATATATATTGGAATCTGCTTATAGAACTACGGGCCAGATTCAGGAAGCCTCCGTGTAAGAGTTATAACTCTTACACGGAGGCTGCAGTGAAACTGTGTGATGTCAGCATGTCATGCATATGCATGAGGTGCATAAGGCATGCTGAATCACACTAGAAACTCTTACACGGTCCGTGTAAGAGAGTAGGGGGCGTGTCTGTAGGCTAAGCCCTGCAAGCGGACACGCCCCCGGAAGACTAGAATGGCTGAAAGTAAACAGCCACGAGAGAGGCCATGGAAATGTACATAAACACACTACACAACACATGCCCCGATAGACCATCACTGTATAAAGTGAAGAGATGTAATAAAATTAAATTAAAACCTTTTTTTTTTAAAACCCCGTAAATGTTTGCTACTGTGTGCCCCTGCGCGGGTGTGCTACTAGCGCAATCACAGTTAGCAATCAGTGGAAAAGGATATAAGAACTAAATATGCAAAGTAAGCCAAGAAGTAATAGCTTAGCAGTAGAGTTGCCGGCCTAAGAGTAGGCAGGCAGGGTTCGAGCCCCCACAACAACCTTTTTTTTTTTTTTGTAAATAAGCACTAAAAGGCCCCCTGACAGTATTGTACACATGTAAATGTATTCCCTTTTGTAAAATGGAATGAAACGGAGCATATATTCTGAAGTAACACAATAACAAAAATAGTCAGAAATGTACTGATAGGTAAGCTGCTGTGAGACGGAGTGCCCGTAGCTGAGTAGTGTTTAAAAAGCTGTAAACTGCATGCCTGTTGCTAGGCATCGGTTTAACAGAGTGAAACTGTTTGCAACTAGCTGTGCTGAGCTGAACATGTGTGTCACTAGCCAATTAAGGTTTATCCCAGCGCACACCGTTTGCGCGGCGCTCCCACAAGCTAACTGCCAGTGCGCATGCATTAGCTCCGCGCAAACGAGCGCAGACCTGGTTTTAAGTGCTTAAAAGTGCTTTTGGCATGTTTGATTGACAGGTCTCAACTCATTTTTGTCAGGAAAATCAAATTCAGTTGCCAGATTCGAACCCAGGATACCATGCACTAGAGTCAAGGTACTAAACCACTAAGCCATGACAGCAATACCTAGAAATGCAGAAATAGCATATATATGGGATAAAATCCAGAATGGAGCATGATAAAGCATTTTCAGTGAAGTAGATACAATTCCAAAACGGCCAATCAGAGAAATGTGCGGGAAAATCGGCATATATAAGCCCCATAGGTGGGAATACACAGCAGAAATGATTGTAGATCAGAGCTGCAGTCAGAATGAGTGGAGTAGGTGAGGGACGTTGCTTTCGAGCACAGCGTTGGGGCGTTGAGGAGTCCAGATACATGGTCTGGCTCCTTGTCCACCATCACGAGGCCCAACTCATGCAGGGCCAGGTCTCATGGGGAGCATATAGGGCAGAGGCATGGGACCAGTTGGCTCGTGATCTGACCAGTGCTACTGGCATTCCACGCACTGGTGAGCAGGTCCGTCACCACCATGTGGACTTGAAATGACGCAAACAAGACCAGTTGTCCGAATGGATCCAGGAGGCCCGGGATATGCCCAACGCCCCACTACTGAGTAAGTTACATTTTACTTATGTATGTAAGGATTTCAACTAGCTGATACCATGGAGATGTGTAGTCCAATATTACTTCTTTTGTATTACAGCTGCAGGTGTCCGCTCTATGAATCGCGAGATGCATGCCCGTAGGCTGGTGCGGATGCGCCACCGTGCAGGTTAGTAACCCCACCCAGTACTTGTAAATAAATATTATACTGTAGCATGTATCAGAACACTGCAGTGTGTTGATTAAAAGTAATATAATGTGCAAGCAAGATTTGAAAGTCTGCAGGTATGGCTGCAACAAGTTCATCAGTATGCAAGTGTAACTGGAAATATAATTGATAGAATTAAACAGTGCTGTCATACAGATGTCCCACCATTAATTAAATATAGTGTAACCTGCAGTAGTCTCAAGAGTACAGCTTCAGAATCTGAGGTAGTCACATGTGAGATATATCCCCTGTTGAAATGCTGAATCATGACAGAAGTGAGGCTGTTGGAAAGTGTTTGAATCACCACTAGTCTAACATGTGAACAAAGCCTAGAAGTAGCAACCTGAACTGTGAATTTGCAGGAAGTGTGAGACTGACAGAAAGGGTCATGTATGAATAAATAAAGTAGTAATAACCCCGGAATATATTAGCCCCAGTGTGTTTCTACAGAACTAAATGCATGTGGGAAGTACAACTTAATATACCAAACTGATTTCAGTGTGTCAGAATCTGGAATGTCTAGCCAAATGCTGTATATGGTGATCACAGTAAACAATTTGCAGATAGAATGAATGATTATCTGACAGACTAAACAGCCATAGTTGTCCCCTGTCCTGTCATCAAAGTGTAGCAGGATGATGTATCTGATCAGATTCAAAATAAGTAGAATAGTGATGTATTTGTAACAGGTGTAGCTTGACAGTCAAATAAAATTTATTTTGAAACATCAGCCTCAACTTAATTGTATACCTATTATAAATGTAAATCAATGTGTAACATATGAATGTGTCATCACTTTCTATCTCCGCCCAACCCTATAATTCCATATAACAACACCCACTAAATAATGGTATGTGAACATTTCATTAATCATGGACATTTGTCCGTTTCAAAAATATATGCATATCTGTTCGTGCATGTGCCCTGTTCATACCTGCAAATCTGATGGCCTGTTGCCATTAATCAACCCTGCATGTTGTTTGACTGTGTATTTCTGTTCAAATAATGCATGTGATATTGATATGCCCCTTGTTCAATGGTGTTAATATCTGGGTGTTTGTTTGATGGGAATACCAATGCATGCTGTTACAACTAATCTGAATGGAATACAATGCCACTAACCCAAACTAACATAACTACTCACAAACCTAGAACGCTTGGGAAGGCAGGTCCCACGGACCCACCTCTCCCACCTCAGCTGGTGACTGCACCTAGCACTAGTGCCCAGGCGACCCCTCCGGTGGCCCTGTGCCACCTTCGGGTGGAAGCGCTGCAGGGGATGGGGCCCGTCCCCTCTGCAAGTGTGGCCGGAGGGGTTCGCCCACTCACCCTCCGCGGTGTCCGGTCTGTGGTGCGAAGGGAGATCCAAGACACTGTTCTTGGGCCCCACGCCAGCTCGAGGCTCGTGTGGCACAGCTAACGGCCCCGGCCATTGCCCGCCTACACAGCCCCAGCACAGCCCGTCCTGGGCTGTGAAGGAACAGTGGCAACTGCCTATGGGTGGGGATATCAGTTCCACTGTTGCCATCTGTGGGCTCATGCATCTTGGAAATCCCAACCTCCATCCCGTCAATTGTGTAACCCCCACGTGTGTCATACACGCCCCTGTATGCGTCTTGTCTGTCTTGTCTGTTAACCTACCCAACCTACCTCCCCAGCTATACCAACTTCCTTCACCTGACATACCACTCTCACCTGAAAAAAAAAAAGGACACTCTGTACCCACAAAAAATTACGCCCCATACATAGCTGTCCATGTCGCACACATGTCTGCTTGACATTGAAACAGTTAATTACAATTGGCTCTACAACAACTATTAATGTTGTCCTGACACCTCTCTCAGGGTGAAAGGTTTCTAATGTCTCACCAAAATACATGGAAATGCACAGCTGTTGCTGCCAAAGACATGGGCATCTATGGGCCTTACCTACATCCCTCCTGCAAATCCCACGCTTGTTTCCCTACTGTCTTACCCTCTTTGTGCCCCCTTTTCACCACTTTCCTGTCACCCCTTTTCTTTTCTTTCAAAGAAAATAGCTGGTGTAAGCTTGTGTTAGCAGAGCTCACCGCCAGTGCAAGCGTGAGCTCAGCAAACGAGCGCAGACCTGGTTTAGTGCTTAAAAGTGCCTTTATGGCACTTTGATTGACAGGTCCTGTACTCAGTTTGAAAGTTTGCTAAGAAAAATAAATTCCCACTGTCAGTCTCAAACCCAGGACCTTGGTAACATTAGTCTGTATGACCTACCACTAAGCCATGCCTGCTTTACAAGAATACACTGCTAAAATAAATATAACATGTAATAGTAGGAATCAGTATAAAGGCAATATAGGAGATGTACTATCTAAAGCATGTCAGGTAGGGTTTTAATGGCCAAATTACTGGATTCCCATACTAGTTCAGTGTGAACAGAAACAGCCCTGCTACCTGTTAGCTTGTACATAATAATGTAAGGTAATGTACATATGTGAAGGTATGTATATCTACACATACATATATATAAATATATATTAATACATATGAAATATAGTCGTAGGTCTCAGTAGCCATACACACTCACTACAGGAAACAGTGAACATAATTGCAGCAACCTGAATCTGCAACACAGCCTGACCCCTGTGTGACCTACTTACCCTTCTAACTGCTTAAAGGTGGCCTCAGCACTTTGATTGACAAGTCCTGTACTCAGTTTGAAAGTTTGCAAAGTAAAAGAATTCCCACTGTCAGTCTCAAACCCAGGACCTTGGTAACAGTAGTCTGTATGACCTACCACTAAGCCATGCCTGCTTTGCAAGAACACAGTGCTAAAATAAATATAACATGTAATAGTAGGAATCAGTATAAAGGCAATATAGGAGATGTACTATCCAAAGCATGTCAGGTAGAGTTTTAATGGCCAAATTACTGGATTCCCATACTAGTTCAGTGTGAACAGAAACAGCCCTGCTACCTGTTAGCTTGTACATAATAATGTAAGGTAATGTACATATGTGAAGGTATGTATATCTACACATACATATATATAAATATATATTAATACATATGAAATATAGTTGTAGGTCTCAGTAGCCATACACACTCACTACAGGAAATAGTGAAGATATATGCAGCAACCAGAATCTGCAACACAGCCTGTGAGACCTACTAAGCCCTTTAACTGCTTAAAGGTGCCTCCAGCACTTTGATTGATAGGCCCTATACTCAACTCAAAAGCAGAATATGAGCATACTAGTAGGCCCTACCACAAGACCATTGTAACACTAGTCTGTATGACCTACCACTAAGCCATGACTCTCATACAGGAATATAGTGCTAAATAAGTGGAACACGTAATAGTATGAATGAAGATAAAGGCAATATAGTATGTCTACTACCCAAAGCATGTCATGCAGACTTTTATAGTCCCAATTACTGGGTTCCCATACTAGTGTAGTGTTAACAGAAACAGCCCTGCTAATTGTTAGCTTGTACCCAATAATGTCAACTAATGTACATATATGAAAGTATGTATATGTACACAGATATATATATATATATATATATTTATATAACAATACATATGACATATAGTTGTAGGTGTCAGTATGCATACACACTCACTATAGGGAACAGGCAAGATAAATGCAGCAACCTGAATCTACAACACAGCATGAATCATGGTAGATGTACTAACCTTCACACTCACAAAACACTGTCAACAGCATACCAGCATGGTCCACGCCCTACAATCTGAAAGGGCAACGCCTATCTCACATTCCCTTTTATAGCAGTATCCTGAAATCACAGTGAGACATGCAATCAGTACACACCCAGCTGCATGCAATTAGCAAATGCTGCCTTACAATTGGTGCAGAGGCCATCACATGGACCTATGCAGATACCTACAAAAGCAATGAGTACCCACACTACACTCATGCAATACATTCATTGCACAAAACCGACAGAGAAAGAGAGAGAGAGAGAGAGACAGAGAGAGAACAAAACAGAACAAAACAGAAATAAAGACAGCCAGCAGCAAAACCAGCAGCAGCAGCAGCAGCAAACTTCAAGCAGCACCAGTGACACCAACAGCTGCCACAAACACAGGTAATGCAAAGTAGCAGGTTAATCCTGTGTATACTGTGACACCTCCAAATGTATCATAGTTCACTATCTATAGGTATGTCCATGAGATAGGTTGTGTGTACATAGTCATGAAATATAAACATATGTAATATTGTTGTACATGTGGGCCATAACTAACACTTCCATAGCTTAGAACACAAGGCCAGTTGTGCATATGATGCAGTAGTTCCCAGGGTCAGTAGAGGTTCCTCCGCATTGGTGTGGGACCACTGTGTATGTATGGCACTGTTCAGGTACATATCCTGTAGTATGGCCAGGGATTAATATCAGTCTGTCATGTGGTGCTATGTCCTCCAGGGGTGAATGTAGCACACATCCAGGGATACCATTTCGTAACAGTGATGATATGTGTTCTGCAATGATGAGGGTGGCTCTCACCTGGACATGTGAGAGGATAGGGAGGTTACAGTCATATGGGATAACTAATAACACGTGTGTAGGACAATGGGGGGGGGTACCTGCACCTAAACTGTCTGCACCAATGTTGGCAATATCTGTGCATTTGGTGAATGTGAAGCATCTTAACACTGCAGACAACAGATGCCTTCCTGTCATGTGAATCTGCCCTGTGCTGCAGTTGCCTCCTACTATTGTTATACAATATGCCTGTATCTGTAGTCCACTGGACAGGATTAATAAGTGGTGTGCAGTTGTTCTGGGTTAGATAACTGTGTGCACAGTACATGCAGTATGTGGGATGTCTGTGGTACGCATATGCAAAGGTGCTGGCGGTGTGTGTTGTGGCTTCCACTGGCCCAGGGGGCTGCATGGATAGCATCACTGTCATAACTACTGAATAACTGTGTAATAACATGCATACATAGCAAGGTAGTGTACTGTGCTTGTGGTGTTGTTCAGATATGTATATCCAGGCTGAGTAATGTGTGTCCACATCACAGGGTTGGATGGCAGCACACATCCAGTATGTATGGATGAACACCCAGAATGTGTCAGACGTGTCACCTGTGCAGAAGTATCTGGCCATTACCTGTGCATCCCCCACAACACACACACATACAACATATGGCAGATGTACTATAGCAGTACACACATGTTCATAGGTTCATACTAGGCTATCTGCCCGAGGGCATTTACAAGCCTAGCCCATTGTTTTGTGGCTTACGCCACCCCTTTAGTATGGGGAACCATACCCATTATTTTGCTGTGCCTCTGTCGAGCAGTGACACGGAGGTAATCCCTGGGGTATATCTGCGATCTCCCATCCATTGGTCAAGATTTCTCTTGAACAAGGCTAGCGAGGTGCTCTGCCTCACATATACCGTGATTTTGTTCCACAGCATAGGGAGTCTTTGGGTGATGAATCTATCCCTCCAGCATGTCCTATTAATAGCCGTGTTGAGGTTTAAGTCTCCCGCCCTTGTGGCTCTGATGGATCTAGGTTTTTTAGGTGAAGCATATTCATCAAATCTGGGTTTGACATGGCCTTGTATGTTGGGCAAAGGTCACCTCTGAGCAAGCGGTAAGCGACTGAATAGAACATACATGGACATGCTGGAGGGGCAAATTCCTAACTGAGAGGCTCCCTTCACTCTGTAATGAGCTCGAACAGTTGAGAATGAACAGTTCATAGGTTCATACTAGGCTATTTGCCCTAGGGCATTGGTAAGCCTAGTAGAATGTGTTTGTCTTTTGCCACCCAATCACATCTTATGCTGCTATGCCCTTGTCCGACTTTAGTATACTTTGCCTCTGTCTAACAGCGACATAGAAGTGATACCTGGGGTACAACTATGATCTCCATCCACTCATCCAGATTCCTATGGAAGAGAGTCAATGAGGGACTCTGCCTAACCAGTAGTGTGAGCTCATTACAGAGTGAAGGGAGCCTCTCGGTTAGAATATGCCCCTCCAGCATGTCCATGTATGTCAGTGCTGAGGTCCAGCTCTCCTGAGCATGTGGCTGTATGGGACTCTGATTGCCTGAGGTGCATCACGTTCATTACTGCTAGGTAGGACATGGCTGTATATGGCATGCACAGATTGCCTCTGAACAGGCAGTATGCCACTGAGTCCAGCTGGATTCACTTTACCTGGGCAGCATATGACATCTGTGTGAGCCATTGCATCCCCTTGATGATGTACTGTTGTCCTGTACCAGTTGCTGTAGGTGTCTGGTTAGGTACATCCCAAAAGGTGCATTGTACGCAATTATAGGCCTGATGATGGATGAGTACAGAGGCACAATGACCTCCCCTGCCATACATGTGAATCAGTCATGATTAGCTGGGCTATGTAACATGTCTGTCAATCCACGTTGGCCATGTGGTAGACAAATGACAGACCGCTACCATGTTTCTTCCCCAGGTCCCCAACTACGTCTTCTGTACTCAGTGGCCTAACACCTATGTTGTACTGTGCCACCAATGTCGAGGCGTGGGAATCTGCATTGAATACTGATACTCCCCCTCCCTTGTTCAAGTGTTGTGGCCGACAAGAATGGTAACAGCTATAACGTGGTAGTACTGGTGTGCTCCTGTGAAACCTGAAACAGGTTCATGTTACTGCACAGATATCGATGTCCAGAATGCTAGGTAGGGTTTTGGGTGCGTGCATCCTTGGGTCTAGACATCCAGTGTTGAGTAGCATCACTCTTACTTCCTCATCCTTTGTGATACAAATGGATGTGGGTTTGCCTTATGAGCCTTGCCTAATACGGCACTATGGGTGTAGCAGGAGGCTCCGCCAAATGTCAATAGGACAGGGGTGACAGGTGCAAGCTGTCCCTAGCAAAGCATACCACCCCAAGATGGCAGGCATTGGCACACCTGTGAATGACACCAGTATGTCAGTCAATTGTTGGAAGGGATCATCGTGCCTTGATATTGTGGCATTGTTCTAGGTGAGGGTAGGATGCTACTCAAGGTCAGGGTCAAACTGTCTCAGGCTACGTGCTCAGAGAGCTCTGTAATGTCTCATGTCATGTAGTCCAGGGAGGAATGTGTCAGGCCATTCACAGCAGCATGGACATTGACTGAGTCATACCTGTACCTGCCTTGGGGTTACCTGACTGTTTGTGTTATGTGGCAGTTCATAATGCCTGACAGGCTGCACACCGTGACCCTCACCTCGTTAAGCCTGGTGAACATGATGTGAGTGTGCCTGATGATAGAGGCACCTAGTACAGGTGTATGAGGTGTGTTGTTAACTGTTAATGGCTGTGAGTGTTCAGCACATTGGCTTTGTGTGATATGTGTTGCACATGTTCGTTTATGTGGTAGTGGTTGCCTGGATGTCTGCTTAGGAGGTCTCTGCTGCATAGGCAGAGCTGTGGTCTGAGCCTACAAGTATGATCATGTGTGATCATGTGTTAGGTCCGCTGTTGTGGTAGGTCTACATGAGACTGGAAGTGTAGTGAGTGATCCCGTTTGCCACGTGACTGGTTATGGCGGTATTGACTAGACAGAGCCTAGCCTCTAGTCTGGTATATGGTTGCATCACTCACATGAGTTTGAATTTGTTGTTAGGAGGAGGGTTGTCTGTGTACATGCATCTGTTCTAACATTGTCTCTGGAGTACCACACTCACCAGCTGGACTGAGGAGGAACTGACAACTGACCTCTGGACATGCTAGAATACTATTGTGAACTCTGTAATCACTAATGATTGAAAACAAGGTCCAGTGGGGAGTGAGGGTGTACTGACATTACCTACAACTGCTGACTGATATAAAAGTGTCAGTGAGCAAATGCCAGGTAACCTAAGTGCAATGTGTCACAATGAAGTAAATGCAACAATGACAAGCAGTCACTTGCTGTCATGTGTAACATGGAAGTACGTACAGTAAGCAATGCAGATAACAGTAGTGAGTCACAGATGTGTTGCAAAGATGTGTACTATGTGGATGTAGCATACCAGTGAAATAACAAGCTAACAGATAACAAGCATATAAACAAAGGTAGATGCAGGAGGCCTGGATGTAGTGTTTGCTACAACAAACAAGGTGTAGCAATGTCAGTAAGATACAGCTCAGATATGCAGGCACTATAAACCTGAAACCAGATGTCCCCAGCTATAAATGGCAGAGTACAGCCTATTGTCACACATGGGTGCAGACCACAAACCTCGTTAATGTTAAATAACTGGCCTGAAGGCCAACTGCCCATACCAGAAGTAATACACTTGTACACTGGGCCCACAATCAGCAGTTCCCAACTTCAATGGATGAAAGATATGTGTCCTGCCACCACAGTGCTTGCCACCAACCTCCCTAATGTAAATCAACTGGTCTGAAGGCCAAGTACTTAGTACAAATGACATAGAATGATATCTACACTGTAATCAGGTTTTAACCAATCAGTAATAAGTAGAAGTTAACACTACCTGTATAGAATGTGTACCATGTATTGTTGAGATACTATGCTGATAACCTGTTTGTGTACCTTTCCAGATAGACATGGCACCTAAACGGAATCCTGCCTACTCTGCTGCAGAGGATGACGTGATCCACCAGAGCCTGGTGCGTGACTATGCCATCCTGTTCTCACGCACCACCCAGAATCAGCAGGAGAGGTCTGCACTGTGGCAAAACCTTGTTAGCAGGATAAATGATGTTGGCATGCATGATAGGACATATGAGCAGGTGAGACATCACTGCAGTGATTTGATAAGAAATGTCCGCCAGCGTGCTGCAGATATCCGCAGGCAACAGGCTGCCACAGGTGGGGTGGCCACACATCCCCCTCACCAGACAGGAGGGCTACTGCTAAGTGTTGTGGATCCAGCCCCAGAACAACAGCAACCATCATGCATCCTGTTGGAGGTGGGATCCACACAGCAGCAAGACAGCGTGCGTGCAGGTAAGATGCCATATTCATTTATTGTTATTACTTTTACATTTGTTGACCCAGATAGTCTAGCTGGATATAAGTTCATTTTCAGTAGAGGCCTGTGGAGAAAAGCTCCACACATAAAGTAATAAAGGCAGACAGACAAGTTGTCATTACAGACAGCCAACATAATAGAATTGTACACCAGCCTGTTAATTAAATCAACATACATGTAAGGAAGTCAAACAGTTTAGAGTCATACACAATGTACCGTTGGTTTCAAAGCAATCCTACCTAAAGCATAATGGTTATGCAATAAGGCAAAAGCCATATACATAATAGTTAGGGCTCAGAAGGGTAGAGAAGTAGAAGGAGTATGACAGATACAATGATATGGAAGAGGCAGGAGTCAAGAAGGGAAGTGAGGAAAAGAAGGAAGACAGTCAAGAGGAGGTGGGAGGGATGGGAGAAGTAGGTCAGAGCATAGAAGGACATCAAGGTGAAAGAAACAGGGTAGAAGCTAGTTTCTATGCACAATGAGGGGTTAAAGGTGAAGAGAGGGTAGGGAGAGGGACGTTAGCCTGGACTCCAAGAAGAACAAAGCCAGTGGGTTTGGAAGTACAGTTTGAGTTGACGTTTGAAGAGAGGTAAGGGTGAGATTAGAGTTAACTCCTGGTATGTACATATGACTGTTCTGTATGCTGTTACTTCATGCACGCATAAGGTGTGCATGTGGTATGTATCTGTCATCATGATATATATACAGACATGATGTGCAGCTGATGTGTATAAGGGAACTAGTGTACTACTGTACTGTATCATGTGCAAAATGAATGGCACACATGTGCCCACTGACATTACTCTCTTCACACTTCCAGGTCCCTCCCATGTAGCAATGAGGCAGGCCATACATGCTGGTGAGTCTTTTAAAATTATCTGTAAAACAATTTATAAAACTAGGAAGAGTAGTGTAACTCTGTAGTAGACATGCTGGTGACTGTGTTCACAATAACTGTAATTGACAGGTAGTAAATTGAGTAGTGTAACACGGTACTGATGTGTGTGTTTACTGTGGGGTGTGCATGTGTGCAAGTGTGCCTGTGCCCAAGTGTGCATGTGTGTTAGTGTCCATGAGTGCATGTGTCCATTTCTGAATGTGTGCATTAGTATTGAAGTGCATCTCTTTGAAATATGTATTGAGACTGTAATCTGTGTTCCATGTTTTCCTCCCGTAGGTTCTGGTGCTGCTCTGGTGACCTGCAGCAGGGAACCTGAATCTTGTGCCCCAGGTACTGATGATGATGAAATGTCTGTAATGGTGCAGGAAGGTGTGTCTGGGTCCGCCATTGGTCAGCCAATTGACAGTACACAGCTTTCAACCCGTCAATGCGCACAGTCATCCTGCCATTACATCCTTTGTCACCATTGTCCCTAGGTGATGGACAGTCAGCAGTGGGCATAGATCAGGGTAATGTGGTACCTGTGGTACATGCATCCTCACAAGGCAGCCATGTGCAGAGGCCTCCAATGGTACCACGCAGACAGTCGCCCATGGGTTCTCGTGGGGGCATCCGTGGCCGTACTGCCTCTGGCCGACGTGCCCAAGGAGGTATGTCAACCTCCACTATGTTTAGAACTGTCATGCAGGCACAGGCACGTATGGAAAGGTGCACCAGACAGGGTCTGAGGGAGCTGAGAGCATGTCGCATAGCCATGACAGACGGCATGCATGATGTTGCGAATGCTATCCGTAACTTCACAGATGTCGTTGACAGACGTTGTGGGGGATAGAACAGCTGCTCCACAACCAGATGTCCATGGGCCAGGGCGATGGTGTGCGTTTGCGGCGTCGGCGTGGCGTATGCCAGCAAGAGCACCAGCTGGCAGTGGCGCGACGACAACAGGCCCACTCGCGCCTCAAGTGCCAGCACCAGCCCCAGCAATGCTGGGTCTGTGCTGTCATCCAGACGCCCCAGGAGACCACGTGCACGTGGCTCTGGACAGTCCCAACAGGGAACTGTGTCCAGTCAACACACCCCTGCTTCCGATGACAGTACCCAGTCTGGGTTAGTACCGGATACGCCCGTAGCACCCTGCCAGGCACAGGTACCGTGTCCGTGCCCACAGACACTGATCTGGATGACCTGACAGGTGCAGTCTGTGGCTGTCCACAAAACCCTGTACATGGCAGCCATTATGTGGGACTGTGTGCGTGCTTACACACATGCAGAAACCTGGAAACCTAACACCTAGGGCAAACACATACACACACACACTGCACCAACAACGGTCCACCCTGTACTGCTGCCCCTCACAAACACACATACACACACATGTCAATTGGTGTTACCAGTGGACGGCTTGGGCATACCTAACCCACACCCTGTGCATATGATGACACTGTGCTACCTCCTGCATACTACAACATCGGTGCAGGTAAAGGTAAACACGTTGCTGATGCACAGGGTGACTACATAGATGTGTATAAGTAGTAACATGTTGGTAACTGTTGACTGTTGCAGTATAAATGTGTGTATATCCCAGCAGTCCTGCTGCAGTAACTGTATGAATGTCCTCAATTGTTATCTGCACCCATACTACTTAACAAAGTGTACCAGCTGCACACCATCACATGCTAACATTGACTATGGCAATGCGATATTGTGCTGTTATGTAGATTCAGCTACATGTATCTGTTCTGTCACACATGCATCTATACACACCCTGCTACCCACACAGATGCACACACTCACCTGCCATTCCCATTATTTATCACCCTACATGAGTAGCTGTTGATACATGACAGGTACACATTTCAGAAGTGCACTATGTTGTTTACTACTGGCATCCCTTCTCTACCTGTACTCACAGGGTTCAGGCAACCTCATCAGTTGGAAGATGTAATGTGCATCAGGTACTGTAGTACCCTGATTGCCACAGCAAACATGTTTCCCATACGGAAATGCACACACAGACACATCCCACATCCACACACTTGCCACGTTCAGGCTTCAGAACACTATCTAGGTATATTCGGTACATGCGTGTTACAGTAGCATGTAACACTATACTGAGTACTGGCAGTTACTTGTCTGTTGTCATGTTGTCTGTATAGAATAAAAGAATTGTTTGATTATCCTACTCCGTTTGTGGACATTACTTGAAGAAGTGTTACCTTACATGTGTTATCAGTACCACCACCTTCTGTTTTGTAGTTTTGTTTGTATAGGGTGCTATCAACATCACTGCTTGTTAAGGGTAATGACCACCCTGCAGTGCATAGCCCCATGTGGCAAAAGCCACATCCCACCCCATCATTGTGCACACACACTAACCCCACCAACAGTAAAACACATACTTTCCATTTGCAAGATTCAAACCCATACCTAACTGTGCAATGACAGTAGAAACAGACACATTAGCAGAGTGTGCTATTTGCAGTAGTTGGAGAAATCCTTACTAATGCTGTACTTAGAGGGTGCTGACATCATCTGTGTGTATTAGGAGGGATGTGCACCCTGTAGTGTGTTCTCCCAGTTGGCAAAAGGCAGTTAACCCTCCCAGCATAGTGCACACACATAAACCACACTCATACTAACACACATACATTCCCTTTGCAGGATTCAAACCCCTACCTAGCTATGTTAAGACACTACAGACGGACGCATTAGCACAGCGAGCTATTCGCATTACTGGGGGACTTCTTTTCCCCTGATATACTTATAGGGTGCTGACATCATCAGAGTCTAGAAAGTTGTGGTGTGTTTTCCCAGTTGCCAAAAGGGATGTTTCTTTCATACACACACACACCCCTTCACACACACTTGCCACATGCTGGATTCAAACCCCTACCTAACTATGTTATGACACTAGAGACGGACGCATTAGCACGGCGCGCTATTCAGATTACTGAGAGAATTCTTTTCTCCAATATACTTATAGGGTGCTGACATCATCAGAGTCTAGAAAGTGGAATGATCATCCTGTGGTGTGTTTTCCCAGTTGCCAAAAGGGATGTTTCTTTCATACACACTTACCCCCCTTCACACACACTTGCCACCTGCTGGATTCAAACCCCTACCTACCTATGTTATGACACTAGAGACAGACGCATTAGCACGGCGCACTATTCGGATTACTGAGAGAATTCTTTTCTCCAATATACTTATAGGGTGCTTACATGATCAGTGTCTAGAAAGGGGGATGAGCATCCTCTGGTGTGTTTTCACATTTGCTAGGGGTAACATTTGGACCAAGTGTGTGAGTATGCCCAGTTCAGCCTTCCTGTGGCATGTTGTGTGAAAGATGTCTCATTTATCTAAGTGTGTGAGCATGCCCAGTGTGGGCTTTACATATGTTGAACTCTGCAGCCCATCACATTTGTGGATGAGTGTGACCTTCAACAAATACCTGAAGTTTATGGTTGTGTGTTCTGTGCCATGTTGTGTAGTTACTGTCCGAATGCTTGTTGTGTGAACAAAACAGGGAGTATACTGTGCCTGCAGGTTTTGCATGGGATACTTTGCACACAATTGTCAACATCCGTTCATACTGACCTAACACTGTAGCACTGTCTAGTGTAGTGTTTCAGTACTTTCACTGTGGTGGTCAGTATCCTGGCCTTTAGTCCTATCACTGCTTTACATTTCCATAGTGTGCACAACAGCCTGGTTAGGGTCCAGTTGTGCACATCTGCACAAAGGCAGTGCCTCTACAGACCCTGTTAATTGCTGCCCCATAAGCTTAACAAGTGTAGTCTGCAAATCTATGGAGAGGATCATAATTGAGCTCATAAACAAAGATATAGGGGACATGCAGACATTGTACCCATCCCATTTTGGCTTGGTCAGGGGCAGATCATGCCATTTGTACTGGGTTGACATCTTCAAATTGGTCACTTAGGCCATTGTTGGGGAAAGGCAGTCCATACAGCCTACCTTGGCCTTGCAAACACTTTCAACACAATACCCCACTCAGGTATTGTGGAAAACCCTAACAACTGAAATGTAAACCCATATGTCACAAGATGGGTTGCAAACTGGCTTAAGGACGGGACCCACAGGGTTAGAGTTGCTGGCACTATGTTAGACTCCAGGCTGGTCACAGGTGGTGTCACACAGGGCTCAGTCCTTGGCCCCATTGTTTGTCATGTACTTCCCAGAAGTACAGGCCAACATGGGAGGACTTTGGATGACAATGTTAGCAGATGACTGCACACTGGGCACCATAGTGGACAGTGCATCACACACAGATATCCTTCAGAAGGGACTCACAGTAACTGATAGCTGGTGCCAGGGCCATGGCCTGAAGTCAGAGTGCACAACATGTGTAGACATACCCTTCAGGAAAAGCAAGGTGACCCCAAGCTACCATATAGGTGGCAATCCTCTAAGCACAGAGGAGGTTATCATGGACCTGGGGACCCAGGTTAACAGTCGCCATTCTTCTGAGACTCACATTGCTAAAGTGGCTAGGAAGACCTTCTACACTGCCCACCTGATCAGGCTGGGATTCACATCCAGATCTAGTGGGTCATTGTTCCCCTGTACTCTTCACTTATCAGACCGGTGATCGAGTCGAATGCCCTATTCTGGCTGTATCTCACACAACATCTGCAGCAATTGGAGACACCCTGACTGTCCCCCACCTAAAGGATCAAGGAACCCCAACAGCTGTCATATGCTGCCAGATTGACGACACTCACACTCTATTCACTCACATACCGTCTGCTTAGAGGTGACATGTGCCTGACATGCGAGGCCATGTCCAAACAGAGATTAATGGACATGCTCCACCTCAGACTCAGAAGATCCACCTGAACCACTAGTGCAGGTGACTTACACCTTAGCAGGGATGTATGTTGGACATGTTGGAGGGATGGAGTTATCACTCGGAGACTCCTATGCTGTGGAATACAATCCTGGTCCATTTGAGGCAGAGCACCTTGCTGGCTGTGTTCAAGAGGTATCTTGACCTAATGCTAGTCGGAGAATGTGTTTGTCCATCAACACATTGTAAGCGTAGTTCGACATGTCATATGTCTTGTTTAGTATACTGTGCCTCTGTCTACCTGTGACATAACATTGATACCCAGGGTAAACCTCCCATCTCCCATCCACTCATTAGGATTCTGTTGAGGGGACTCAACCAGTGTCTCTATGGACAACCTGTACTGGTAGTTTACTCATGTGTGGGGGTGGCTTCTGTGTTTTGGATAATGCAGTACAGCCTGTCCTGTATATGTCAGTGCTGGGGTTCAGGTCCCTCATGTGCATAGCTCCCTGCCATTCAGATTGTACAAGGTGCAGCATGTGCATTGATTCCAGCTTGGACATGGCTTTCTACATCAGGCACTGCTTGCATCTGGGTGGACAGCATGGCAGTGTGTGGAGCTGCACTCTGTTTAATCAGACTACACATTACATGTGTTCCAGCTCTGTCATACTCCTGGTGAGGTACTGTTGTGGACTTTACAGGTGCTGGATGTGTGTGCATGAGGTACACCCACAGGGGCTGTTGTGGTCATTTCTAATGCTGATGAAAGATAACTGCAGAACCAGAATGACCTCCCCTTAGCTAGATGTCAGACAGCATGGACCATACAATCACAACTGAAAACAGGACCCTCTCCACAAAGGGAAAGTGTCCTGTCTGGTGGACCCCAGCCATAAACAAACTGTATGACAGATGAGGGTTACTAATGCAAGACAGAGCTACATCTCCAAAGGGAAGACAGCTGTGATCAGCACTAGTAGAAAGCTACATTATCTCATAAAGACATGCAAGGTCAACTTGGGGACATAAATCACCAAAGACAATGAAGGTAACCACACTGCTTTCTTCAGTTATGTCAGACACCTGGTTGTGAACCCTCGGATATGCTCAGAGTTGGTACACAACAACATATATTCCAGTGACCTGACAGATATTGGCAACATTCCGGCGGACAGCTTCAGTGCGATTTACCCTCCCTCACCCCCAAAACAAGATAGTTATCACTGCTGTATGTAACCTCACTGTCATCTTGGATGTCCATGTGAGAGCCACACTCAGCAAAGACAAGTACACAGCATCCATGGGACCTGCTGGTATCTCCAGTTGCATGCTATGTGAACTCCAGAAGGGCTGGACCCATATATACAACTGCTATTTAACCTTAGTCTTGCTACAGGATATGTACCTGAACACTGGCATACGGCAACAGTGGTCCCACTCCACAAGGGGATGCCTCCACAGACCATGGCAACTACCACCACACAGGCTTAACCAGCCTTGTCTGCAAAGATATGGGAGGAGTCATGGAGCTCTTACACAGACACATTACTGACCTATGGACCCTTGTTCCCACCTAGTTCAGCTTTGTACAGGGCAGATCCTGCCTTTTGCACCTTTGCACCTGAAAAGTACCTACCATGAAGATCAGGGTTCTTCAACACATGTCATATGCTTCCAGAATAGAGGAAGTCCAGCTTTGTTCAGTGTCATACCGCATACTTACAGGTGACCTATGCCTGACATACAAGACCATGTCCAATCAGGATTTGGTGGACATACTCCACTGCAAGCAATCCAAATCCACCAGAGCCATGAGAGCTGAGTATTTGAACCTCAGCACATACATGTATAGGACATGCTGGAGGGACAGAGTCATAACTCAGAGGCATCTCACACTCTAGCAGAGTATCCCAGTTCATGTTTGACAGAGTCCCTCACTGACTCTCTTCAGGAGACATCTGGACAACTGCATATGAGACAGAGGCACAGACTAGACAGAGACACAGTCATGTTATTCAATTACGTAAGGGGTCATAATGTGTCACTACTAAGTCAGAGGCACAATATTCAGAATCTATTCTGTACACTTATTACCACTATAAGGGGTGGCAATAGCCACATCACTATGGCTAGGCTTATACATGCACTAGGGCAGATAGCCTAGTAGTACACTATGACACTATGAAACACCGGTGTATGTGTGGCTATTGTCAATCAAACAGTATGATGTGGCTTGGGGGGCTTGATATCTCCCTGTATTCCAACATTGTTTTGTCTATTCCTTCTAGCATGTCTAGGGATCAGTTGCTAGTGTCCTCTCCTGCTCAGCTGGTGAACCTGGGAATATTGAGGCACTGTTACAGTTGCCTCATGTACACTGACAACCCTCTCCTTCTGCCATAAAACACACATACATGTGAGAGATGCAACTATATAGCCAAAGTGGAGGCTGAGCTCTCTCAACATAGGACTAGCAAGACCAGAGAGAGGGTGAAGGTAACCACACACACATCTTTAATCCAGTCTCACATGGCACTGTCACAACTTAAGATCATACACATAGACACACAGAGACACTCTCGGAGGCTCTGATCAGAAGTCTACCAGAATGGCGGTGGCCACCACAGCAGACACTCACACAACTGCCTCCACAGGGCACAGCACATGCAACACATTGACCACAGAGTTGGTGTGCCAAACAGTCACAGCCCTTAAGGCCAAACACAATGCCGGACACACTTGTCATAGGTGACTCCATAGTCAGACACACTGATGTCCCACTCACCAGATCAGGTACAGAGGAGGTCACAGTAAGCTGCCTATCGGGCACTGGAATCCACCACATAATGCAAGCACTCAGGTCACTAAACTGCAAGTACAGGTCTGACCCAGTCATAATCCATGCTGGTGTGAACGACCTGAGATGTACCTCCCTGGACTACATGGAAAGAGACATAGAGGATCCCTCTGATTATGTAGGCCAGGCAGGTATGACCCTGACCTTCGGCAGTATCCTACCTTCACCAAGTATGATGCCACATAAACAGAGACAAGATGATTAGCTGTAGTATTTTGCTTAGACTATGGTGTCATTCTAAGGGGGTCCAATGTCTGTCTGCCTGGGATGACATGCTGGACAGGCCACGGTGATTTGCAAGGGACAGCTTGCACCTGTCACCCCTGGGCTTCGGATTTCAGATGATGCTCTTGCCACCCCATTGTGCCTTTTTATGCAAGACTCAGATTCTACACCTACCACCCTAGAACACAGTAAAGGAAAGACACTAAGGGTAATGCTGCTCAATGCCCAAGGTCTCAACCTCAAGCTGCACACACTCTATGCCCTTCTCAGTATGTAGCACATTGATGTCTGTGCTGTGCCTGAAACCTGGTTCACAGCTTCTGACAGCACCGCGGCACTATCGGGTGTTACCTCATATCATGCATTCTGGCACCAGCATCCCGACAACACCAAGAAGGATGGTGGGTGTCCATATTCATCAAGGACACCCTCACCTCATGGTTGGTGGCAACACACGATGCATCAGAGACCATCCAGGTGCCAGTGACCGTAGGCAAGACTGCTCTGCAGTTTGTAGCATGTTACATGCCACCCGCTCAAACTCAGGTACCTCACACAGCTATCCTGCAAACACTGAAGGGGATAAATGTATCTCAAAACACCATCCTACTGGGTGATTCCAACTATCCACATATAGACTGGGATCACTAATCATGCCACAACACTCTAACACAAAGGTTCCAAGAGTTCATACACTGAAATGCCATGGAACAACTGGTCCCAATCCCCTCAAGTGGAGGCAACATACTAGAACACATCATCAAGAACATGGGGTCACACTGTTCAACACCAGACATATACCCATCATTGGTGAGATCAGATCATGGACTATTCTCAGTGGGAGTCCACATCCCACCCACACCCCAGATGGGAAATGAAACGGTGAAGACCTTCTCAAATGCCAACTTCACATTTCTGAGGACTGGTGTGGTCTCTTTCAAGGCCCCCAGGCCAGCAGACACCATTACCCAAGCCACTGTATCACTTAGAAATGCCTTCTACCAGCACCTCCAGGACTGCATGGTTCAGGCAATCCCAAATAATAATGACTCTTTGTACCACAGGCAAGCATCCAGTCTGGTGGACCCTAGCCATAAACAAGCTGTACAACACAAGGAAGGAGCTACTACAAGATAGAGCGTAATCCGTGGGGAAGGCACCCTGCTCATTGTGAGTAAAACACTGGGTTCCCCATACAATCATCCGAGGCATGTTTTGAGAGTAAACCCACTCAGGACTCCAGGGACAATCATGAGGCCTTTTTTACCTATGTTTGAAACCTGGGAGGAAACTCCCAGATATGCTCAGACTTAGTTCAGAATAATGTTGATATCACTGCACCTACAGACATTGGCAACATACTGACTGACAGGTTCAGTGCAGATTTCTCCCCCCCTCCCCCCAACTGGGGGGTATGTACACCAGAGGATTGTAGCCCCCCAAACATCTCCACTGCTGGGGTGGGAACTGCTCAATCCAAGGCAGAAAACACTTTATCCATGGGACCAGATGGTGTCCCCAGTTGTGTGCTCCATGAACTCAATGAGTAATTACACCCACAGTTAGGGCAGCTGTTTAATCTTAGCCTCACCTCAGGATATGTTCCCAAGGAGTGGCATACAGCAATGGTGGACCCACTTCACAAAGGAGGTGCCTCCACCAACCCCAGAAACTACCATCCCATCAGCTTGACAAGCCTGTTCTGCTAAGCTATGGAGAGGATCATAATGGGAATTCTAAATGAAGACATAGGGGACTTGCAGACATTGGATCCAATCCAGTTTGGCTTTGTCAAGGGCAGATCATGCCTTTTAAACTTGGTTGACTTTTTCAAAACACTCACCCAGGCCATTGACGTGGGCAAGGCAGTCCACACAGCCTACCTTGACCTGGCAAAGGCTTTCGACACAATACCCCACTCAGGTATCATTGAAAACATCACCAGCTTAATTGTGAACCCATACATCACAGCATGGGTTGCAAATTGGCTAAGTGATGGAACACACAGGGTCAAAGTTGCTGGTGCCAGTTCACACTCCAGAGCTGTCACAAGTGGTGTCCCACAGGGCTCAGTCCTGGGCCCACATTTGTTCAGTATCTACTTTTCAGAAGTACGAGCAAACACAGGAGGATTATGGCTGACAAAGTTTGAAGATGACTGCAAACTGGGAAGCATAGCTGGAAACCCATCTGACACAGACATCCTTCAGAAGGGTCTCATAGACACAGATAACTGGTGCCAGCCATGGCCTTACATTAAACACTAAACAATGCATAGCCATACCCTTCAGGAAGAACAAGGTTCCCACTACTTCCCATCTAGGTGGCAATCCTCTAAGCACAACGTAGGTTATCAGGGACCTGGGCACCCAGGTTGACAGTGACCTTTGCTTGACACTCACATTGCCAGGGTAGTTTGGAAGGCCTTCTACATTGGCCACCTCATCATGCAGTGATTCACATCTAGATCAAGGGAGGTCATCGTTCCCTGTACTCATCACACCAATGATTGCATACACTGCCCCATTCAGATTGGATGGGCCCACAAATTCCTCGACAGGAGGTGAAAGGGTCTCAAACATATTTCTTATGCTGCCCGACTGAAGGAATTCCAGCTGTATTCAGTCACTTACTGACTGCTCAGAGGTGATCTGTGCCTGACATACAAGGCTATGTCCAACCCAGACTTTATGAACATGCTTCACCTCAAGACCTCTACATCCATCAGAACTACAAGGGCAGGAGACCTAAACCTCAACATAGATATTAATAGGATGTGCTGGAGGGACAGATTCATCACCCAGAGAGTCCATATGCTGTGGAACAACATCCTGGTACATGTGGGGCTGAGCACCTCACTGGCTTTGTTCAAGTGAGATCTTGACCAATGGATGGGAGATTGCAGGTATACCCCAGGGATAACCTCAGTATCACTTTTTGACAGAGGCACAGCAAAATAATGGGCATATCCATCAACTTGCAGGGGTGGCAGACGCCACAAAACTCTGGCCTAGGCTTATTAATGCCCTAGGGCAGATAGCCTAGTATGAACATATGGACATAGGCCTGGGGCAGTTCCTGCTATTAGGACAGTGGTCTGCAGCAGGCTATATAGTAGTAGTCGGTTTTAGCCATTGTTTTTGACCATGGCTATTCCATGTTGCTTCTTGTTGTGGTACAAACATGGGTGTGTGGTTATCCATGCTATTTATTGCTAGACACCCTCATTTTGTATCTTGTTCCATGTTTTTGCACATGTACATCACTGTATGACGTGCAGCTGTTTCCACAGGGTCATATGCGTGGATATGGATGTTAGTTGGGGTCCTCAGGTGTGCATATTGTACATGATATTGCATTACTTAACACATGGCATTCATGCCTCAGGTGGTGCTGCAGGGCCACCTCTGTCGGATACACATACTACACTCCCTGTACATTTGGAAGCAGGTTGTGTCATGTTAGGCATCCCTGTTACTGTATGAGTGAGTCAGAGCGGGTATCAGTCCCAGTGTTCCTACTGACCAAGCGTATGTGCTATGCGTTGCCTCTTTGCCAAGGCCAGGGCATACTGGGCACACCTCCTTCTGCCTACTGGGACAAGGTCAGGTTGTTCCTCCTCCGAGTCACCCCCTGCCTGTGGTGGCCTTGGCAATGGTGGGGGGATGTTTGGCCCAGCCCTGTGCTGGTCCTGCTGCAGCTGTTTCCGCAGGATCATATTATGTAGCATAGCACATATCATGATCATTTGGGTACATGTAGTTGGTGTGTACTGCAAAGCTCCACCAGATGTGTCCAGACACCGGAACCGTGACTTGAGCAGCCCAAACACACGCTCTATGATATTACGTGTTTGTGCGTGTGCCTCATTATGGCGTTCCTGTTCAGGTGTGTGTGCATTTCTGATGGGTGTCATCAGCCACGGCTCAAGTGCATAACCTGCATCCCCACTAGGTGTCCGTGTGGGAAGCCCCCATTGGCAAATGATTGGTACAGCTGCGTCAGATGCCAGATGTGGGAATCGTGGTAGCTCCCAGGGCAGCCAGCACACACATTCATTATTATGCCCTGGGCATCACACACGACCTGGCAGTTGATGGAGGGGTATCCCTTGCGGTTAATGTAGACTCTACCCCACTCACCGGCTGGTGCTTTGATGCGTATGTGCGTGCAGTCTATTGCACCCAGCACCTCAGGGTATCCCGCTATTTGCTGGAAGAGACGCATATTGCTGGCCACAACTTCACGGTCATTAGGGACATATATATGATCACTGACATGTGGTGACATGGCATCCAGGAACTGGTGCAGTACCCTGGAGGCTGATGCCTGTGATATCCCCATCATATCACCAGTTGGTCTCTGGAAGGTACCTGTTGCTAGTATTCTTAGGCCAACACATACCTTGGTTTCCACTGGGATGGGTTCCCCTCTGTTGGTTCTGTGTGTGAGGTGTGGCCTGCACAGCTCAACAATCTGCTGCAGGAGCTCTCTGTCCACTCTATAGTGCTCTACTATCTCCAGCTCATGTAACCCATGGTAGGTGACCCTGGGCCTGTATACTCTTCTCCTTCTCCTCACTCTGGGTTGTCTGTCAGCATCTGCATTGTCACCACCCTCAGCAATTCGCCTATGCCTGATTATAATAGCCATGGCAGCCCCTAGCATTTCTGCTCTGAGTTCAGCTTTATTTCAGTTTTCAATTCTGATAGCTTAGCTTCTGGCAGTATCTTTTGTGAGAAACAGCCTTCACTGCTCTTTGTTGTGTTTTAAGTGCTGGGCTGGGCTTCTAGTCTGCCTGTGTAATTGCCTGCTTGTAATTGTTTCCACCAATTAACTCCAGCAGTATTCCCTGGCAGTTTGCCTGTATTTTGGGTGTTTCCTGTTTCCTCTCTGTTTCCTGAGGGGAGCAACGTGCACACCAGCTAAAACACGCTCACAGTCACTTAAACGCTACACACATCCCTACACAGTGTTACACGCGCGCACACATCCTTACATGGTGTTAGCTAGGCTGATTCATGCTAAAACGCAGACACTGCCTTACACGTGCACGCCCGCGCAAACCGTTGTAAACAGTTTGCAACACGCTCCCACATGTTGAACCTGCCTTACACGCGCTGCAGCCGCATGCACGTATATCAAGAAACATGGAGTGTAGGGATAGCGTATACCCTCAATTTATTGACTTTCCTAGTGTTCTGTTGGGACACACCTCCCCTGATGTCTGTCTGTCATCTGTTACCTTACATTGCCCTCCAATCTGGGACATTTCTTTCTATCCTTCCCTCCGTGATGTCACCTACCTCTTACTCTGTTCCTCCCCTTCTCTAACTCTTACACTACTCAGAAAGTGCTCATTACCTATGTGGCAGTGTGATTCAGTATTGTAACCCTCATTTACATAGGATTGCCTAGTAATGCTTAGTTACATATCTTACACGGAGCTTCCCCCCCTTGACAAACACTAAACGGAGGCCATATTGTTTTTAGTCTGCAAGTCCCTCCATTGACATTCCATGTAATACATAAATCCCACAATTGTGGGCTTATAAGCTTCGGTTTTCAGTTTTAGGTAGCGCACCCTGTTTGCGCGGGTGTGCGCTGCAGTTAAACACAATAATCCCGTGGAAAAAAAAAAGTTAAATAACTTATTTTTGCAACACTTTTTCATGCCAATGGCCACATATTTGGCCATTGGCATGCTTAATGACACATATGCACCCTTTATTTGGAGCTGACATAGCTCCGTTTTTGATTTTGCAGAAATGTACTCAGTTGTCAGCTGAGTACATTTCTGCAGCTAACACGTCCATTACACGGACTGGTTTCTGCTTCGTGGATCGCTCAAATACCTCATTTGCATATCTTGGAGCTGCAAATGAGGTATTGAGCATTTCCACGCCCAGTCCGTGTAAGAGACGTGTTAGCTGTCTCTTACACGGAGGTTTGGCCTGTACCTGAATCGGGAGGCTTACACGGAGGCTTACACTACTCTTGAACTCCGTGTAAGCCTTCCTGAATCTGGCCCTACGTCTTCCATTGTCTGGAGACTTTATACATGGAAATTTTTACATAGATCTTTTTATACACCTTTGATGATGAATAAAATAAATAATAAAGATAATCTATGTAAGAGATGTAATGTAGAAATTAATGCTGACTGGGCTCATATGTTTTATGACTGTATAAAATTGAAAGAATACTGGAAGTCAATTAATGAATTTTTGCAGGCTCTTTTTACAGATAATTTCATTATTTCTAAATCTCTTATATTATTCAACACACCTGTACCTCAAAGTGTTAAAAAGGTTAAGCTTCCCTTGTTATGGTCTATTCTAGCAGTGGCTAGGAAAATAATAACTAGAAATTGGATTTCAGATACACCTCCTTCGTTCAATGAATTTAAAAATGTTATGAATATAGTGTGCCATATGGAAATAAACACAATTAGGACTAGAACAAATAGAAAAACATCTTATTTTATTGTATGGGATAATTTACAAAATTTGTTAAAAAAATTTTAATTTCAATAGCATGGTAATTTAGTTTAATTAATTGATCTGATTGTAGTGGATGTCTTTGTAAATACTTTAGTTGTTTTGTTGAATATTATAATAATACCTATTTTTAATTACTTGTATAAAATTGTTATGATATTTCTCTTATATGTTAAAACAATAAACCTGTTTTGAAAAAAAAAGAAGTTCTGGGCAGGTATAAACAAACTCCTTCACCCAAGTCAATCCTATCCCCTCAGCTTCTATCCATAAATCTCCAGAGGAGATGGCAAATACCTTCAATAGCTTCTTCACAGAGACCATACAGTCCCTAGCTAGCCAACTAACTCCTAGCTGCTCTAAAGTCAATGCGACTATACCCAGTTTTCAACTCTCTTTTAGCTTCCAACCAGTTTCTACATCTCTTATTCGAACCTTAATTAAAAAACTAAAACCTACTACCCTTTTGGCTGATCTTCTCCCTGCTGAGTATCTGCAGAAAGCTGCAGATGCCATAGCATACCCCATCTCTATCTTAATCATTAGAGCCATAGCAGAGGCTACCATCCCCTCCATCTGGAAAATATCCCATGTTATACCACTCCATAAAGGCGGCAGCTCTACTGAACTGTCTAATTACAGACCCATAGCCATCCTGTCTCCACTAGCTAAAATTATGGAGAAGTGCATTCATAAACAACTCCTGCACTATCTCATTCAGAATAATCTGCTGGCCAACTCTCAGCATGGTGTTAGAGCTTATCACAGTACCACCTCAGCTCTCCTCTCTTTCTCTAATGTCATTAACCAGAACTGAAATGACAAATTATCCTCATCCCTCTTTCTGGATCTTTCTAAGGCTTTCAATATGGTTAACCACAACTACTCATCCACACACTGAAAACCATCTCCTTAGATAACCATACTCTCCAATGGTTCCAGTCTTATCTGGGTGGTAGACAGCAGGCTGTACTATGGCAGGACAAAATGGCATGCCTTTTACCTAACACCACAGGGTCCCCTCAGGGCTTCATATTAGGACCCCTTCTCTTCTCGATCTTTATTAATGATCTTCACACACCCATCCCAGATGCATCCTGCATTCAGTATGTGGACAACTCTGCTTTGGTTTGCTCTGACATTTCACCAACAAACTGGTTGACAATAACCCAGAATACTTTCAATACAGTTGAAAGTTGGCTCTCTGATTGTCACCTGATCTTAAACACTAACAAAACAAAGCTTTCACTATTCGCCTCTACTTATAAGTCCTCTGCACTATCCTTCACCATAAAATATAATAATGGTACCATCATCTCTCCAGATGCCTATACAATACTCCAAGAAGTCATAATAGATAACAACCTCAAATTTGACATGCATGTCATTCAAACCATTAAAACCATTAATAAAAACTTGGCTCGCTATACAGGATTAAATCTTTCCTAACTCCACCTGCCAGAACAGCCATTGCCCACTCTCACCTACTTTCTACCCTTTTTTATGCCTCCCCTTTGCTCACCAACCTAAGCAAATCTGATCTTAGAAAACTTTCTAGCTGCTATAATCACATTGCTAGATTTGCCACTGGCATGACCTACAGGACACACCACTGTCACAATCTAAAACACCTTGGATGGATAGAGCTGCCAAGCCTTCTTCAGTATAACCAGCTTACAGTGGCATATAAAATACTCAACCAACCAGGTAATATGCCAGCACTTAAAAACATAATCATGGCATATAGCAACCTTAGATCACTTCGCTCATCCAACAGACTGCTGGTACAAACATTCAAATCCAGTAACTCAGCCGGTAACTCTGTTTGCAAACTCTGTTAGTAAAACTTGGAACTCCCTCCCTGCTAACCTTACTCTAGAACCCTTCTTAGCCCAATTCAAAAAAGTCTCAAACTGTATCTTAAATCACACTGTTATGTCCTTGCTCTAGTCCAGACTAGCTCCCTAATCTAAAATTGTGTGCTAAAAATACTTCTTTGAAACTCTATCTGAGGGATAATCTGTTTGTTAATAACCTCATTTAGATCTACAATTTGTGGGACTGTATAAATTGCTTGTCATAATTATGTTTGTAAACAGTGCTTATCATGTTATATGTAATATTTTTCTGTGTGTATGTTGGAGCTTTTCTCCCTGGGCCTCCGCTGAAAATGGACATGCAGATAGTCAGACTATCCCGGTCAACAAATGTAAAATAAAATAAATAAGTAAATATACTATTACATTGAAACAATCACTGTTTTTCTTTTCATGACACAAGGTATATACTGCAATAGGAAAGCAAAGTTTGAAAATGTATGGGGTAGGGAAATATTTCTGATCTCTTGACCTTGATGAATACTTGGGTGTGGCAGTTTTACTTAATGTCATTTTTGAATTTAAGTTAAAAGAAAATATGGCAGTTGAACCAGGATGGGCAATGATAGTAGACTGTTTTTAGAAAAGATCTAAGTAAGATTGCTTAATATATGCAATCTTGTTGATAAATTAAGGTCATGGCTTTTTGAAAAAATGTAAGCTATATTTAATGATGAATGCCTTCTTTATATGTGCTGGAGATTTTGATACTTAACTGAAAGAAAGAGTGACAAAGGGACTAAAATTATGAAATATGTTTTGAAAAGAGCTGATTTGCAAGTTATAGAGCAAGATAACCAAATATATAGAAGGGCAAATTGATGTACACTGATAATTTTATTGCACCTAATGATATAGATATAATAGTCATATTCATACAACACAATTATTCATTAACTTCTTAGGGCTGTATTATTAAAACATGGAATTATGCGGTAAAGATTAAAGAAGAAAAGTATTTGTTCAGATCACACATTTTAAGATAGGAAATAAATGGAAAAATATAGGAGGACCATGTAAATATGATATTTTGCTATAGATTTTGTGTGAATTGTGGAGGACTTAAAAGTTTAAAGTAAAGTAGAAAGATCTAAATTTGATGAAGATTGTTAGAATACTATTATATAGATAAAATAATACAATTAAATGGCAATATAGGGGGAGGGAGTGTGGGATTAATAAAACACATATATACAAAGAGGTTGAGGTAATGGGAAAGAATGAATTATTGAACAGAAATTTATAGTACAATGGAAAAGTGAGGATGTAAATCCTCTACTGGGTAACATAGCTCTCAACCTCTTAGCACAAAATATCTGGACAAAGCCAAAAATAATGGGAGGACAAAGCCCCAAAAATAGGTACAAATTTTAAATACTGCTCTTATAAACTTAGAAAGTTGTGAGAATAAAAGGTTGTGTGTTACCATGCATTTTCTGAAGTATATGAAATCTGAATTATTTAGTTAATTCAATCTTCCATGATTTGCCACAAAAATCTAGAAAACTAGAAATTTTATGAGGAACAGACCAAAAATATGAGAAAAAAATCTGGACATTCTGCATAAATCTGGACAGTTGGAGGTATGCTAGGTAAAGAACTATATAAGTAGTATTTGTATACTGAAAATTAGTTGATGTGATAGATATTTATATGGAATAAGCTAAGATGAGGAAAATATTGGAAAAATTACTTGATGCATTTGTATAAGGGCAAAAATATAGGTAGTTAGGGTATGTGGAAGGTTTTGATGTACAAAAGGAAAATATAGGAAAGTTGTAAACAGATGTCACAGAGAAAGAATTAGGAAAAGTTTTGTTTGAAGTGAAGAAGAAAGAGGCACCAGGCATAGGAAGGTTTAACTTATGGATTTTGGAAGTTAAAGATGATAAGCAGATGGAATTATTAAAGAATGTGGTGTAAGAATGGTAGTTCCAGTGGAGAAAGATGACACATATAATCATGCAATAACGATTATATGGAAAGGAAAACAAAATGAGATGATTAGTAAGTGGAGAATATAAGCATTTTCTGATACGGAATGTAGCACTTATTATTATGCAGATGAGAGAATGAGTGGGCTTATCTAAACCTTTTGAGGAGTTTTATGGAGATTCAAATGGCAAGGACATACAGGATCTTTTGCTTTAAATAAGGGAAATAGTTGCAACAATATGAAAAGAAGTATTATTTCCTAGAATGATAGTTATCTAAAATGTATGAAACTTTGAGTCATGGTATGATGATGTCAGCCTTAAGAGAATATTGTTTTGGCAATAATTTCTTAGGATTTATAAGAAAATGGTATGATTGTTTGAAGTGATAGAAATGGGGTGAGGCAGACATGCACTCCTAGCTCATTGATATGTAGAGTGAAGAACGCAATGTAATATAAAGGGGTAGGATCTTGGATAAAAAGTATTGACTCCAGTAATTTTTTATCATGGTGGTAATGATAAAATTTATGTAACAGAAGTGGTAAGTAATATACAAAATATGAAGGAACATTTTAAGAATATTTTAAAGGAGATGCAATTACTGCTGAATAAAGAGTATGTGATATTTCCAGATATGAAGGAATGGCATTATAATAAGTAGTGTATTTGGGTATTAGGAATATAACTTCAAGAATGGAAGGCCACAATTATGGGAATTAAGATACATAAATTAGAATGTGTTTACCATTTCATATAAAAGAAGCTTAATTTAATGAAGCCAGTGTTGCTAGGTAAATTTCGATACTTGGAATATTTGTATCCTTTTATGGAGACTCAAAGAGCAGAGATTATTGGATTAATTTTGTAGTAAAATACCAACAGAAGATGCATATTCCATGAAAATAAAGAATGGGAGGTCTAGCAATGGCTTTCCATTATGAAAATTATATTTCTAATACCTGGTAGTGCATCAGTAGTAGAAAACAAGTTGCAAAGAAGGTATCTAATGATGCAATGCAGTTAAAACTAGTTAGAGGCATAGCTAGCTTATCTATTGTCTGATGCTGCTCCCTGTCTGGCTTCCCTCAACTCCAAGTTAAGGACCAAAAAAAAAAAATCTCCCAAATTTAGCTGGTGCTCCTCACCTCAAGGGTCAATCCCTCTAAACTCTAAGTTGAAGAGAAAATGAAAACTAACAAAAAAGCGGTATCAGCATTTATTTTCTGTATTAGCTCCCTTCACCCTTCCTTAGCTATACCTCTGAAGAAATGTATATCTAACTTTGATTTAATAAATGAAAATATGAGGAATGTTAAATGACTTGCATAGGTCAGGCTTTTCTATGTAAAATGGAATGAATTTTCTGATTCTGCTTATATTAATATTTACACAAAAAGTAGTAATAATGTTTACCAAAGCACTACAGAATAAAGATTTTGAAAAAGACTGAATAATGTTTGTTAAATGACAGTTATGCAAATTAGGTTTGATTCAGTGGTGGTTTAATAACAGCAATTTGCTTCTGCCAGTGATAGTTTTTTCATATGTTTGTGGATAAAAAAGTAAAATAGTGTAGCACCCCAACATGGTAACCATAAAGTTATCATCGTCTGTATTTCCTATGAATCAGTCCATCTTATAAAGGTATGTCTTGAAATTACTTGAGAGATAAATGACCCGTGATTCACAGTCATTAAGAAAGCTGAAGTATGCTGATAGCTCTGCCACAGGGGGTAGGCAGGGAGCTTCATTCAAGGACAAACTGAACTGGTATCTATGTGCTGACATGCAATGAGGAACAGGACAAAGTATACAAAAGGGTTATTTATTCAAAACAACAGACTCTCTTTATATTTAGCCAAAGATATGAGTATTTCTGTGGCCTGCAGATTTTTTTTTTATCTTTATCATTTCCACATTTTCACTATTTTCAAATTATCCCATTACATTTTCCATAAATAAGACTTATACACTTTTAGGAATCCACAATGAAACCATCACCAGCAAGAGCAGAGGCAATCATGGACTAAATAAACTTCCAAAACCAAGATGAAAAGTAAAGCAAAACTTTTATTACTCTTTGATGGTTAAGCGCTTTCATCCATTGCCGTGGACTTCTTCAGAACAAAGATTTCTTTGAAATAATATCCATTTTATATTTCTATAACAATTTAATTGCTGTTATACCCTTTGTTGCAGCACCCCCATTGCCTTTTATACTCTTCTTACCAATTCAATTTATTCTATCGTTGTCTGTCTCCCTAATATGTATCCCATAACTAGTATAGCACTTAATGATCACTATCATTTTCCTTTTATCATTTCCCACTTTCTCTGTGCACTGTGTTGTTTTGCTCCCCATCTCTTCTTCAAGATTTTATATCTTCTATTCATCCACTATGCATTTCCCAGTCCTAGTTTTCTTTATCCATACTTCTGCTCTCTTTTGTATGTTCCATTGTGTTCCCGTCTTTCATAGGTTCATAGGTTCATAGGTTCATACTAGGCTACCTGCCCGAGGGCATTTACAAGCCTAGCCCATCGTTTTGTGGCTTACCCACCCCCCCCTTTAGTATGGGGATACTATACATTTTTCTTTGTCTCTGTCGTCGTGACACTGGGAGGAGTAATAGGAGGGCATATGTATCTCCTCATCATCATTCAAAATTTCTTCTTTGAACAGAACCAGGCAGTGCTCTGCCTCCATGTGCAGGATTTGTTTTTTTTCATATACAGAGAGTCTTTGGGATGGTGATCTATCCTCCCCTCCAGCACGCCATAGCGAGTTCAAGTCTCTTGCTATTTTCTTCCCAGCAGCCCCAAACATTAGCTGTAATTCCAAGCTTTCTTCATTTGGCCATTTCCTTTTTGTGCTCAAAACAGACCAGACCTGCAATAAATGAAGATTCTGCCTCTTAAATATCACATTAAAGATTTCTCTAGCCATTTCGCAAATTGGTATAGAGGCAGTCCCTGGGTTAAGGATGATATCTGCTTTTGAGACTGCCCTTAAGTCAAATTAGTATGTAAGTTGAAACACATACATGGAACATTCTACTGTACTGTACTACAATACAGTACAGTACAGTAGTATGTTCCATACAAAAATATGTTAAACTTGCCTCTTTTTAAGCTTCACTTCACATTTCTGTAACACAGGCATGCTCCATGAATGTTTTCTATTCTTTCCTGAACTTTCAGACCTCTGTCAGACCTCCTACTGTCATCTAGACCCTAGTGAGCTGCAATGCCATTTGCCCATTCTACTGTACAGTACAGTAACTGCTTCAATACTGTGTACTGCACATGCCAACAGTCTTGACCAATCAGATTACCAACACAGCAATCTCTTAACCAATTTGATCTCTTGTTCTCTGTGAAGGCGGATGTAACTGCTCTAACAAGACATGTGAGCAGCTTTATGAATGGGGAAAAGGAAGATATAACAGAATTCTTAATTTTAAGGTAAGATTTGAGCAGCTTTAAAGATTTTTATTATTTGCACATTATTTTCAACATTGCAGCAGCCCGTTCTTATCTATGGGTCGTCTGTAAGTTGGATGTCTGTAACTCGGGGACTGCCTGTACTTTATTCCAATGTCTGCCAAATCTATAATTGATCTGCACTTGCTGAATTGCATCACCATCAGCATTATGCTTTAGCCCAACTATGTTTCTATACCCTTACCAGACTACTGATCAGGTGACCACTAAAGAACCTAACCCAAATTTATAGTCTAGTTAAATGACATGGTCAAGGTTGCACAGCAGGTTGACAGAATCAAACCCTGTACTACTGGAATTATCTTGTTAGCAAGTCATAGCCTTAATCTACTACTGCAACTGCCTTGCAAATATTAACCACCCCAGGAATCAAACCTATGTCCCTTTATACCCCAAACCAAACTAATACCATTCAGCAACCTTTCAGCAATCACTAATGCTATATAAATCTGTAAAATCTGGAGAATAATTCCAGTGACAGCAAACATCCCTGCTGGCTAATCTTTTCCATTTCTATTTTGTTTAACAATCCCCATTTCTAAATAGTTTCATGCAAGGGGCCCTGTATAAGGCAGCTGTTTCCAGAGTCAATCTCCCATTCCCTACTACCCGTTGTATTACTTTTTTCATAAATTCCTACCAAGATTCGCAGTCAAAAGATTTTTGAATATTCATCAGAGATATTCTTACCTTCCTCTTGCCATGCCTTTCAACCAAGTCTATAAAGTTTATTAATGTGTAACAGTGGTCTGTTAAAGTTCACCCTTTTACAAAGCTCACCTGTTATTCTCCTATAATCCCAAGTAACACATTTTCTAATATGAAGATAAACAAAGCTTCACTGAAAGACTGTAAAAACTCTGCAGGTCAAATATAATTTTGAACTTTTTAATAAATCTTCTTCTTCTTTTGGCTTTTCCCGGTTAGGGGTCACCACAGCAGAATGGCTGTAGATTTTTAAGGTGCCGAGGTGTCAGCTCAATGCCCAACCTTCAACAAAGGCACGCCCATTCACGCACGTCTTTTTAATGCCACTCGACCACGGGGAGGACATGCAGACACCACACAGAAGGCGCTCCAGCCAAGAATCGAATGGGAGAACCTCTTGCTGTATGGAGACAACACTACCGCTACAGCACCATGGCTCTAAACTTTTTAATAAATAAAATGTAATAAAAAACTAGCAAGTGCTTTTGAACTTCACAAAGACTACTTATAAAAAACATTCTCACAACTTAAAAATCATGTCTAGAGGTGCAAGACAAACTTTTCTTTTTAAAAAGTGTTTGCATGCTTCTTTATGCATGCAAACACTTTTTGTATGAAAAGAAAAGAAAAGTGCATTTTTCAGTCTTAAAAAAATATAAAGTTTGAAAGATTACATATGAATGTGGAAGGCAAAATGTACTGAGCCATGTTTATGAGATGAATTTTCATGGGTCGGCAGGAGGCGCTTAAGTCATCTGGAAGAATGTCACAAAAAAGCATAAAAGACTTTCTTATAAACAGTGTCAGTACACATAGCTGATAGGGTTGCCACCTGTCTCACTTCCTGCAGAGAAGCCCTGATCTGGGAAGTTTTATCTTATTGTGTGTGAAGGCATCAACATTTTATAAGAAACAATATTGTCTGATTTTTCTCTAAATGTCACAGACATCCTTGATACTACATTTAAGTAATCTTAAAATGTAAAGCAGTATAAGCAGCAAATATTTAAAGTTTAAAGCGTAGCATTTCAATACTGTGATGCTGCTTATGTAAATTTGTCAAAACAAGTGACACCTGCTTTTGAACCATTGACTCTTCTTGCTGCTCTGTTTGACTATGAAAGGCATGGCTGCATTGGAAGCAGCTGTGAATCAGAGTAAGTTTTCTTCCTGTCTGCAATAAAGACAATGGAAAATAGTTGCACACCTCTCTGTCTTTTTTCCAGCCGCTGAGCTCCTGACATCAGCAGGACTAATTACCCATGTAAGATAGTCAGCAGTACCTGATATGGTAAACTACAAATTTATCTGTGTCTGTGATACATTATGCAGGTGTAGACAAACTTTTCTGTAAATTATGTGAGTAGTTAAGCTTAGAAAAGTGGATGGTCTTTCCCTTGCTTTGATTTCAAGGTAAGGAAATGAAATTTTTATAAATTACAAGCAGGTTTCTGGTACCTACACAATACTGAAACCATATTGTGGGGAGAAAAGCAAACTAAGAGATAAGTTAAACTGCATAAGGGGGGATTTTCTTTAACAGAATAATTCAGTCCTGGATGAATACCTACATTTAACATTATTTGCTATTTTAATTCTCTCAGCTCCTTTTCATCATCATGATTGCCTGTGTAATGTGCCCCAGTATGACCAATACCATGAGATGCACATTTCTTGGACTTATTACACTTCTCTCTGAGTTTATATAAGGCATAAACTTCACTTATGTTTTTAAAACCATGTTTATACTTGCAAACGTGATTCCTCAAGTTCTGTTAATCTTACATAAGATGCCACACAACTGTTACATATAGCTGCATACAGTATAAATACAGAATTACAGTCAAAATATCCTGGTGCTGCAAAGGATGTTTGTGTTGAACTATAATAATAACATTGACTGTGCACTATAAACCTACAAGCTTTATGTTCCCTTATGGTTGCTATAAAAATTATCACCTTCATCCCTTGTACTCTTTTTTATATGTTGTTTATAGATCTACCTTCTTTGTAAATTAAACTGACCCTTCTTTTATAAACTGAATGATATCCTATCTAGCAATATACACCAGTTGTTTGTTAATGAACAATTTGTTTTCTGTTAACATTTGTTTTCTTTCTTGCTTCTTCATTATAAAAAAAAAAATAACACTTCTACAATACTTATTTCTATCGTGTGTTTGGAAAGCCTATATTCAAAAAACTCATACATATCCCTTTAACCATATTATCTAATTTTTCATTCTCTGTTGTCAGACTTTTTTAACCTAACACACTTACTTTATCAATGGTAACTCAGATACATGTTTCTGTACTACTAAATTGCATTAGTAGCTGCATTCATATAACTAATAACTGTATTTGAATAGATATCCTGTAAATTCTTGTCAACCACTACATCTAAATTGCAATACTGTGTTCAACTTTTGTCACAAGAAAATTCTAAAAATGTTGCACTCTTAATTACGTCAACAAAACTAACAAAACTGTTCTGTTCAGTTATTCCACACTTTCTTCACATATAAAAAATAATTAAGAAAACAATAAAAACAGACAAACGGGAATCCTGCCAGTGCCTTCTGAGTTTCTGTTTCCAGTAAGTCATTATCAAGTTTGTATAATTTGGAGACATTCTGCTCTCAATGGTACACCTTGCCTTTGCCTATAATTTTTCTTATTAAAACTTTAAAAAATTCTAATTAATACCATATCAATGCATTTTGAATTAAACCTGGTCTCATTAACTGTCTATAATCAGCCTATCACTCTGTAATTCTAACAAACCAATTTGCTTTTCTAAAAATTCAGATATGTCCTTAACAAAAGATGGAGAGCACCTCATCTTCCTTTTCAAATCTCTCTGTTAAATTTATTGCAAAATGTTTACCATCTACAGTGCATGAGTTGTTGTAATCTATTTTTGAATGATGGAGAAGAGAGGTTTTGTGAAACTGCAGTGATGGATATTTAAAGATACTGTGTTGATGAATTTTGTCATTTCATCATTTCTGGCTTTCCACTTTCCCTGCACTTGTCCCAGTGATGCATAGAAGCAGTTAGGTGGCAAGCCTTTGGTTTAAGCAAACCCCTACAAGCACATTCCTGCCCTCCTTGAAATGCGAATACTGGCACAAAATGGATAACACAGTCCTGCCAACTCCAATTTCTTATTTCTAATGTATGTCTATGTATTTGCTCTGCAGAGTGTCTATCAACATAGTATGTACCTATAAATTATCTGTATTTAAAAGCTGTCTGCACATCACTGAGCCATACGCCTAACCCTACCCCCTCCACTCCTGCTTGTTTCTGCCTCCACTTTGTTTCCTGTCCCTCCCTGCAATTTTCACAGTACATCTAGCAAAACTTCAAATTCTATACCCTGTAATTTCTCCCTTACTGGTCTATTTATGATTACCGACTGCTGTAATCCCCTTCAAGTGTCTTCTCTTACTGTTCCTGTGCCTGACTGATTGATTGTTTTTCACATTCATCTGTGAAGTAGTCCCCTTCTAGGGTGTTTGACCACACACAGCTTCTAAATTATTTCCCTGCATGCCATACTTGTGTTTTACTTTCTTTTTTTTTTTAGATCCCATAGTGCCTTGCAGCATTTAAACTTCCCCTACAGGTGTTCCATGCCATCTTTCTCATACTGGCTTTCCCCGCACTCATCCCAGCAGTTAACTAAATTATTTATTCTTCTATTTTTGTGGATACTACAGTGAGAATGGTACTGTAAACTGTTTTTTTCCCCCCAGACAACCACTACTGTCTTGTGCAATCTCAATCAGACATGTGTTGTTTGTAAATACTAGCCATAGATTTCCTGTGTTACCCACATACGTATCGGTTTTAGACACTCCAGCTCAAATGCTATTTTACATGCAAGGTTTGCTGGATATTTCAGTTATTAATTAGCTATCAGACCTGCTTAATACTGTACAGATGAACTTTATTAGCTACTGGAACACTTGTAAATACGTTCTATAGTGAAGTATTACTTGAACTAGAGGTTTTACTGTTAACTTTTCAACTATGCTGGTTAACTTGCTAGACCTTGTTGCCTTTGTTTTATATATGTAACTCTGCATGTATGCATGCACAGTGAACTCCATTGCAAGTATTTCAACTATTTATGGACCTAAGAGCTAAAACAGGTAGCCACAGTACTATCTGCCTATACAAAAACTGTTCAGCATATTACTGTATTACATGTCATTTGCTTTGCTTGTCTCTGAAGGTATACTGTCTTACTTATGCTCTACCACTCTAACAGTCTAGTACTATTCTAACAAAACTACTAATTATTCTAACTACACCTGGTGTCCTCCATTACTATACCTTCCTCATGTTGTACTGTCACTAACCACTATGAATACTTGCCTCTCTCCTCTCCTATATATCACAACCTTACTTCTTTGACTGTCACCCACTCTGTTCTTAGTACGTATCACAATCTGCATGGCTTATCACATCTAACTCACCCCCCCCTTTTTATTCCTAGGTGACAAGCCGTCAGTTTAAGCAAATGGCTGAAAACACATTCCTGCCCTCCATGGAATGTGAATACTGCCACAAAATGGACAACACAGTCCTGCCAATGGCAGTTTTTTATTTCTAATGTATGTCTATGTATTTGCTCTGCAGATTGTCTATCAACATAGTATGTACCTATAAGTTATCTGTATTTAAAAGTTGTCTGCACATCACCGAGATGTACTGCTAACCCTACCGCTTTCACTCCTGCTCGTTTCTGCCTCCACTTAGTTTCCTATCCCTTCCTGCAATTCTCACAGTGCATCCAACAATAGTTCAAGTTCTATACCCTGTAACATCTTCTCTTTTACCTCTCTGTTTATGATTATTGACTGCTGTAATCCCCTTCAAATTCCTTCAATTACTGTTCCTGTGACTGATTGATTGTTTTTTACAGTCAGCTGCAAAGTGATCCAACCCATTCCATTCACACTCACTCATCCCGGGCTCACTCCACTCCCCAACCCTACCCCAAATCCTACCCGGCCACAACACTGCCTCATCCACTGGAACACTCATACAGTATGCAGATGACTCCACTATTAGTTGCACCTCTCCAACACTATCCCAACTTCTCACAATCACACAGTATAGATTTTTGGTATTTGAATCCTAGATCACTAACTATCAACTATTCCTACCCCCCCCAAAAAAAAAACTCCTCCTTTTCCTTCCAAACAATCAGTCTATGGACACAATCCAATTCAAAATAGATGTGGCTGATAATACCATTCTTGAAATAGTCCACAAAACTGCTAGGAGTTACTATTGATGATCTCTTAAAGTTTTATCTCCATGTCCAACAAAATGTAAAAAAAAAACACCAGAAGCTCAGCATCTTTTATAGAAACAAAGGCTCCTTGACCTCATCAACCAAGATCACCCTTACAAAAACCATCCTACTACTCGCCCTCCTATATGGTGTCTCTGTACATTCTAACCTACACACTACCATTAGATCCAAACTGGAACAATGCTGCAACAAAGTGGCAACATTTTCCACAAATTCGAAAACCATTACTCATTACTGTATACCACTGCAAATGCTAGACTGGTAGAATTCCCTAATCACCTACTCTATATCCAGCTCACAACACTACACAACATAATCAGTAAGTCCCTAGCTTGTCCTGTCCTGAACAACATAATCAAACTTAACAACCCCATTAGAATCCTCTGGCCTGAAGATAAAAAAGCTTCTCAATATTTCCAAAGCCTCTAAAACACCTGGACACAGCCTATACCCTCACAATGTAGCTAAAGTATGGAACTTACTCCCACTGCCAACCAAAAGTATTTTTGATCCAGTAGTATTTAAAAAAATCCCTAAATCAGCATCTAAACAACTGTTGGCTGTGTTCATGCTCTACTCCTGGCTATCTCTCATGTACTCTCTCCCTCCCCCTTACTATATACACTACATTCTAAAATTTCTCTTGGACTCATTTTTCAACTTACCTAACACTACCCAAGATTAACTAACTGTCCCCTAACATTCTTACTATAATAACTAATAAACTACCCTCTAGTTCCTACACCTATACACTCGCTGCATTGCTATAATATGATTAATATTATCTCCCCAGAAATAAATGTATAACAACCATAGCTATTGACTATATCTTAATAATCCTTCAAATGCATGTGCTATATATATATATATATATATATATATATATATATATATATATATATATATATATATATATATATAGTTTACTTCCTCTGCCTATACTTAATGTATAACAATTATAACTACTCACTATATCACAAAGCTCTTTTAACAGATTGTACCAATAACCTAAACCCAGATTGCATAATATGTATTATACATATGTTTTTGATTCCCTCTGATAATCTCTAAATTCTAATTTTTTTTGTTTCTTTTCTTGTAAATGCAAGAATTTATGATGTATTCTGTTGTTTGTACTGTTGGAGTTTTTCTCCCCAGGCATCCACTGAAAATGGGTTCTTCAGACCCAGATGGACCATCCCAGTAAACAAATGTCAAATAAATAAATCATATAATTCTTCTGCTTTATTGATTAGGGAATTTGTGCAGGTATTACATATGCTATTTCCTTAGAAAACTCTATTGTATACTAAGTTTAAGATACAAATTTAATTACAGCAGTAAATATTAGCAGTGGCAGCTGGTGACTTCAAATTAAAGGGGGGGGGGCTGCAGGAGACATCTGAATGAGTGGGGCTCAATGCCCTGGGTGCCAAACCATCATCATGAGAGTCCAATCAAGACAAAATTAAGTGTAGAAGAAAAAAAACATTTCAATGTATTGGCTGCATGACAGCTTACTTAATATCTAGATGGAAACAAAAAGGTTGTAAGGAATGAAAAAATAAATTACTTTTTAAATACATCACTGGAATGCCAGTCAAAGTCAAGTATAAGAAAAACAAGCAGCACTCAACTCAAACCACTTCTCCTTGCACTGCAGTTCTAATTATAATTTATATTTTATCTTTCTATTCCTCCTAGCTCTCTACCTCCTATCCTGTACTAAGAGACCTGCTTGGTCTTTCAGGACCCCTTTCTGATTTTTTGTCTCAACCATCCCAACATCTGGCTAAAGAAACCTGTTGCCCCAGCACATTTATTTTTTTTCCAGCTACTAAAAGGACTAAGAAAGTATGTTCCACCTTGGACCTACCTATTACGCTGTATTATTTATTTATACCTTACCTTGTACCAAGAGAAACTAAGCTACTGAGTAGTTAAACCAGCAGCAATTTTCTCCTCTAAACCCCAATAGCAATCTGCTATTTTCTCCCCTTGCTATCTTTTATCTGTACTCCTTTTTCTAGCTATCTCTAATACATATACCATTGCTGTATTATACTTTCTGCCCACTAGGTGGCACCCTAATCAGTCTAGGGTTATACCTTGTTCTCCACCTTCCCAAATATCTGCTCTGAATACCTTTTTAGCTCTCATCCCTTGACTAATTGCTAATCTCCCTGCTGTATCACTCTGCTGTTACCTTTTCTCTTCCCACTATCTAGCTATACTTGTCTTCCTTCTACTCCACCAACATTCTCTACCTCTCACCTTCTTTACCACACTCTATTTTACCTGGATATACTTAACATGCATCAGGAATCTGCTCTCTCTGATTGTCTCTGTAGACTCTCACTTACCTGCTCTAACCCCCTCCGTTCGCCCTGCGGGCTCACTCCGCTCCCCATACCCTACCCCCAATTCCCACCCACCCCAGTGTTCCTACTCTTATACTTACAAAGCCACACCCCCTCCTTCCTATCCAACAGCTATCCACAACTCATTACAAACCTACCATCTACATACCCACTCCCATACTGATAATTACTCTCAATTACCTCTTACATATTTCTATACTCCATACTCTCTCTACTCCTACCTCTTAATTCCTAACTACATTCTATAATCTCCTACACCATGCCCTTAACTTATACACTCACATGTGCAAAACTACCTCTCCTACTTTCATTACTATCTATCCTTTCTATACCCTATACCCTTACCTTTTATGAAAATCTACAATTCACGTCATCTCACAACCCCTAAAACAAACATTACTAATAAATGAGCTTGAATTCCAAAGCCATTCTAACATAACATCCACCTCAACCTATCTATCACCTAAATACCACAGAGTAGCCCATTTTACATTCACACAATATAGGAAATCACAACTTAATTGCAGTAAACTATTGAAGCATCCATATAGTTCCTATACACATCATATCCTTCATGGGGACATTCATCCCAACCCAGGACCAGATAGCAAGACCCTGAGACAACCCTCTCCCCCCCTTCACTCCCCGTATAACCCCAAATTCTCTTCTCATAGCTCATCTCAATATAAGGAGTGTTAACAATAAAGTAAGCCTACTACACGCACTACTAGATACACACTCTTTTGATATCTTATGCTTAACACAAACCTGGCTTAAACCTGTTACAAAAGACAATGAAATACTCCCACCTGGTTATGATATCTTGAGATTAGACTGAACTCCCAAAAAGGGTGGTGGGGTAGCAATACTGCACAACTCTCATTTACAGGTCACTTCTTTACTAGTACAACCACCTCTAGATACTAATGTGGAAATTCTTATCTCCAAGCTCCAGCTAATTTCTACTAAATCTATATACATAATATGCTCCTACCTACCCCCAGGCAATAACATCAGCATCTTAGAAAGTATCCTCTGCTGGCTTTCAACATCCTTCCCTCAGGAAACCATTGTACTCGGCGACTTTAATATAGACTGGAGCACCTGTACCACTCATAAACCCACAACCCATATAAACCTCTATGGCTTCTCCCAAACTATTACCACCCCCACCAGAATCCATAAGCCCAGCTGCAAAGAAAGTATATTAGACTGGATCTTAATTAACAGCCACCCTCTCTTTTACAAAAATCACCCGCAACAAAAAACATTTTGATCCAGCCACCTTTCAAGCAGAACTTCAAGCCTGTGACTGGTCACCCTTAAGGCACCTGCCAATTGATGAAGCAGTATCCTATTTTAACTCCAAATTCCTACAAATTCTTGAATTCAATGCCCCCTCATGCTCTATAAGAACTAGAAGCAAAGCAGCCCCATGGCTTACTAAAGAAACCAGACAACAAATCCTACAAAGAAATAAAATCTGGTCCAAATGGAGAAACACTAAAGACCCAATTGATCAGCAATACTTTAGACAGCTAAGAAATGCCACCAAAAAATCAATAGTTCAGGATAAAAAAAACTATTTCTTTAAACTCCAGAAAAAGCACCATAATCAACCCCAAAGCTTCTGGTCAGGCATAAATAAACTTTTACATCCAGGCCACTCCAAAACACCAACCCCATCTGGTCTCTCTCTAAACTCTCCAAACCAGATTGCTGATGCTTTCAATACCTTTTTTACTGAAACTGTCCAATCTCTAGCTAACACCTTACCACCTGTTAACTCTACCCTCTCATCCTCCCTAACAACCTTACCATCTACCTTTCACTTAAAACCTATTCCTACATCCCTCATCTATGCTCTACTTCATAAACGTAAACTTTGTACTCCCTCAGCTGATCTCCTACCACCTGAATACCTTCAAACTGCTGCAAAAGTTCTTGCCTATCCCATTTCTATCCTAATCAATAGAACCATAACTGAAGGCTCCAATCCTTCACTCTGGAAAATCTCTCACATAATCCCACTTCACAAGGTTGGTAACTCAACTGAACTCTCTAACTTCCGGCCTATAGCCTTACTATCACCACTAGCCAAAATAATGGATAAATTCATCCAGCAACAATTTATTGACCACATTCTCCAAAATAACCTTCTAGCTGACTGTCAGCATGGTTTTAGAACATTCCACAGTACCACCACTGCTCTCCTACCCTTTACAGATTGCATTAATAAACATTGTAGCGATAACATGCTCTTCTCTGCTCTGTTCATTGACCTATCTAAAGCTTTTGATATGGTTAACCATAAAATACTTCTCAACATACTCAATTCATTCTCACTTGACACACAGGTATTACAATGGTTCAAGTCCTACTTGCACAATAGACAGCAGGCTGTCATTTGGGATAATAACCTATCCAAACATCTCCCTATTACCCTTGGTGTCCCTCAAGGCTCTATCCTGGGACCTCTACTCTTCTCCATATTCATTAACAACCTTTCTACAAATGTACCTCTACCTACCTGCATACAATACGCAGATGACTCCACTTTGATTTGTAAAGCATCCACTTCATCTGAACTCCAGTCCATCACCCAAACAGTATTTAATCTAGTAGAAAACTGGTTCCAACAACATCACCTCCTCTTAAATGCCAAAAAAAACTATTACTATTTACTCCAACTATTAAATCCACCCCAATAGATTTCTCTATTACATCCATCGATGGTACAATCATAGCTCCTGACCCAACTACCAAACTCTAAGGTGTATTGATTGACCACAACCTCAACTTTGACTCACATATTAATGCCACTATTAAAACAGTAAACAGAAAACTTGGATCCTTGTATAATATAAAACCTTTTCTCACCCCAGAAGCCAGATCTACTATTGCCCAGACTTATCTGATCTCCACCCTCCTCTATGCCTCACCCATTTATACAAATCTTTCCAAAAGCAACCTAAACAAATTGACCACTTCTTATAACAATATTGCCAGGTTTTCTACTGGGTCCCCATTTAGAACTCATCAATATCTAAATCTCAAACTTCTAGGATGGCCAAAACTAAATAACCAGCTAGAATTTCAACAACTCTCCATTACCCATAAGATTCTGTACCAGCCTAGAAATACTCCTATTCTCAGTAGCCTCATCTCCCCCTACACAAACCTTACTAACCTTTGCTCAGCAAATAAACTACTGGTTACCATCCAGAAATCCCACAACAATGCAGGTGATTCTCTTTTCTCTAATTCAGTGGGGAAGATCTGGAACAAGCTTCCCATTAAACTTACATCTCTCTCATCATTACAACTCTTTAAAAAGCAACTAAAAATTCAACTAAAAACACAATGGTATGTCCTTGTACTAACCCTGACTAACACCCCCCACAGTATAATATTATTCTATAACTCTCCTCCAATAACCCGCTTTGCAGAATTAGTAAATTCATCTCTCACTCCCTTCTTAGTATCTTATTCCCAAGGAACTATCACCGAGTATGCTCTTTACAACATTCTTTCTGCAGTGAGTACATGTCTTCCACCTTGTACATAGACCAACTATTTCTTTCACTATGACCGTAGTTACTTCTTCATGTACTTATATTTAATAATTTTCTTATTTCTCAGTGTTATATATTTTTTTATAACCTATATACATCATTGTAAAGGTACATTCCTACCCAATATACTTATGGTGAATATCAATCACTTTCCCATGGTAATAGTACTGTATTTTGCCTTGTTAAACTCAGTAGTCACAGTCTGTATAAATTTAGTTCTGTATAATTCAAGTTGTTGAAGAAAATCTTCATGTATATGTATTTTAGATTTTTTTTTTTTTGGATTTTGCTCTGTCTTGATTTATTTAGTTAAAGTGGAGCTTATCTCCCCATGCCTCTACTGAAAATGGACATGTATCCAGTTAGACTAGCCCGGTCAACAAATGTAAAATAAAAAAAATAAAAAGTATTCAGCTTTATTAAAGTACCAGTTAACATGCTGAAAGTAGCAATCTCTGTGATACCCCCACTTGTAAAAATGTTTCTTATCCAAAAAAGACCTGCTGCCTGACAATAGCTATCTACTTGTTTCATGGGGAAAACATGATCAAAGTAAAAAATGAAAAGCAAACAAGAAACAAGCTCAACATACATTGCTTAAAGGATTACTGCACAGGTTATGGACCACGCACGATAGATTGGCATTCTGTTTAGTTTGCAGGTAAAGCTTGCAAAGATGACTGCAAGTCTCCAACAAATGTAATGAGCTTCTTAAAATAATGTAATCCTGTCATATGCATTTCAATACCCAAGGCTTATACATTATCTAGTTATGTAAGTATTCTCTGCATGGCAACAACAGAAAGGCTTTCAATGTTGGTAGTTGTTTAACAGTATGCTTATTAAAACTTACTTGCATCTTACAATCTCAGACAAGCTTACCTGATGGTCATTAAAGCATTGCTACTTAAACACAGAGCAAAATGAACTTTCTGAATAATAAATAATAAGCATAAATCAACAGTATAAAAATATGACAGAAACCAGAACATTCTGCAAAATCAAGGACAGATGAAAAGCCACTGTAGTACTTGTGTCTACCTTGGATGGAGGGATACTCTGCACATTTACACTGCATAACTGCTCCTTGTCTTGCTTGGACACATCCAGAGTCACTACATGGGGGAGTGGGGTGCAACAAGTATGTCACAATTTGAAATGTCTCTGGCTGACTGTGATGGCCTTGACACATTTGTCATACCTCTCAACCTCAGAGCAAGACATCTGGACAAAGCCATACATAGAAGTGGGACAAAGGCTCAAAAATAAGAATGTTTAAATATTGCTCTTAAACTTAGAAAGGTAATGGAAAAGTAGGTCTTGCATTAGTATGAATTTTCTGAAGGGTGTGAAATCTGAAACTGAAATGTCTGTCATTATTTTCTAACTTCAGTCTTTAATGATTTGCCACTAATTTGTCAAAAAAGCACAATTTTATGAAAAACGGACCAAAAATGTGATGCAAAAATATAAAATAGCCACACAATACAGCTGGGAACCTGTCATAGAAGGGACACTTTTTTAATATTAGTACTGCTAACTTGAGCAGCTGACAAAATAAAAGAATCTACATGCATTCCTGAAATAAAAGTAATCTATAACTGTGATTATTACAGTTATTTATTAATTGTAAACCCTCCATGTTTTCTTCCAAAATTGCCATTTTGCGGAGGGATTACTAGGAGAAGAGCAACATTTGAGCCCAAATCAGGGACAGTTGAGATGTTTGGATATGCCTAATTCTATAAAGCAATTTATTTGCATGTACCTCTCAACCTGTTAATGCAGGAAATCTGGACAAGGCCACATATATTGGGGGAACATATAAACAGTACTAAAAATTGCTCTTGTATAAACTGAGACAGTTGATAGAATAGCAGCTCTTGCTTTAGCATGCATTTTTCTGAAGGTTATGAAGTCTAAAACTCAGTGTCTATCATTATTTAGTGACTTCATTCCTAAATGATTTGCCAGAAAACCACACATTTTATGAGGAACAAACCAAAAATAATAAGAAAAATCTATTCATTCTGCAAAAATCTGGACAGTTGAGAGGTATAGTTCAGCCGGGGTTGTCTTTGAGTTTGCCGCCCTTCCCCCCTCACAAAATCATGGTCGAATGGAGCCCCCCCCTGCAGCCATTCCAATGAACCATTACTTGGCTATTTCACCCCATTTACCATAAACACTAATGTGCATACTGCTTTACTACTGTGATGATTTGGACTTCATTTGAAAGTTTTATTTTGCATTTTACAGTGCAAACACTAATAGATATCTGCTAAACAAAACAATGCAGTCTCACAATGAAAACAAACTTAGCATTAATACTTCTCTGCCCTTGAAACTCACATTCATTGAAACAGCATTGAAACCCACATTCAAAGAAAATACATTTTGCCAGTGGCAGATAAAGATTAACTTTGGGTTATGGCTGTTTTCAAATCACAGGCCCCTTGCACACAAAACATACACATGCTCTTTCATACACCTTCCTGATTGTATTAAATTATATTCCTTGTATAATAAAGTACAGTTTTAGAGGGCGTTTTAAATTTGTTTTGAACATTTTTTCCAGTAAACAATGAAACAAAATGCATGTACCAGTAATGACAAAACTGCCCAGTTCAGAACATTTCCATCATAAAAGTCTACACAAACTTCTACAGTCCACCAGTATCAATACATATGCACAACCTCTGAAGAAGTAAAAGTCATCTAAATAATTCCACATTAAAGAGATCTGCAACTAATGAAGAGGTTGTTGCCAGCAAACAACTTTATATTTCATTGTTTCATCTGCAAATAAAGTGCCTGTTGCCCTTGAGGAATAAATTGCCTATTTTACACTAAAAATGATAAGCTAGTAATATTGCAATAGGGAATGGATGGCAAACTGATAACAGGTTCATAGTTACTCAACATCCACCCACTTTGCAACACAGTGCAGTATCAGCAATGCATCTATCTACTGTGGGAGTAGAAACCACAGACTTCTGCATCAAAAGCAAATACACTACCTGCTGTGCTATTAACAATGCAAGCCGACTCAGCATAAGCAGCACTAAACAATTGCTCCCCTGCAGCTCTCAGCTCCTTGTAAAATCTGCTCACTGTATCTCTGAACTTTGCAGCACAAGAAATCTGAAAAAAGCCAAAATTGATTGGGGGGGGGGCAAAAGCCCAAAAACCAGGGACACATTTTAAACATTGCTTGTATAATGTTGGAAAGTTGCTAGAATAAAATGCTGTGTTACCACCATATATTTCATTGTCAAGACTTGAGCTCAGGACCCTGTGCAAAACAGTCAGAGCAACAGGGTCTATATTAGATCAGCGAACGCTTATAAAAGCGAACGCTGATTGATCGAACTTATGTAAGCAAAAGCTTAAAATATCGAAGCAACAGAAACCCAAATTTTTTCCTAGGGAAAGAATTTGGTTGTCTGTTTCTGTTGCTTTGGTATTTTCAGTGTCGTGGTGGAAAGTTACAGGTGGGGTTCAAGTAAGTGTGCGATTGTGTGGACGTGAGGGTTAGGGTGGGTTAGGTGAGTTAGGGTTAGGGAGCGGGTGAGGTGAGTGTGTGATAGTGATGGACCTTAGGGTTAGGGTTTGGGTTAAGGTAAGTGGATAGTTAGTGGTGTGTGTATAGTTTAGTGTCGGGTTAGGTGTCAGATTTAGGAAAAAAATCGCTGTTCTGACAGTTCGAGAATGTAAGCCTTTGCTTACATAAGTTTGATCAATCAGCATTCACTTTTTTAAGCATTCGCTGATCTAATATAGACCTGAGCAACATACCACTATGCCAAATCAGCTGTTTTGTGAAAGAGAGGAAGACTGAAATTTAAATGGCTACCATTTAGTGCATTCAGTTCTCACCATAGCTGTCAACTTCTTAGCACAAAACACCTGAATAAAGGCAATAATGGGGGAATACAGCCCCCAAACATATTCAGTGAATTCAGTTCTTGCCATAGCTGTCAACCTTAGCACAAAAAACCTGGATGAAGCCAATAATGGGGGAATACAGTCCCAAAAACAGGGACAGATTTCAAATATCCATCTTATAAACTTAGAACATTACTAGAATAAAAGCTTTTGTTTTACCATGTACTTTCTGAAGAATATGAAGTCTGAAATTCAAATGCTTGCCATTTTTATTTAACGTTTGTTAACCAGGAAAGTCTTACTTGGAACAAAAGCCAATTTTCAGCAAAGGCCCAGGGAGAAAGGCTCCAGACAAACACGTCTTTGTAAGATGGGAGGACATCAGAGCACCCAGAGGAAACCCCACACAAACACAGGGAGGACATGCAGACTCCACACAGAAGGCACCCCAGCCAAGAATCAAACCAGAGAACCTGTAGCTATCAGGCAACAATGCTACCACTGCACCAATGCACTACTGACTTTGTACAGACACAAAAATGCAGAAACCACAGATTTTATGAGGAACAGAGCAAGTGTGAGGGAAAAATCTGCAAATGTTTTACAAATGGTGGTGGGTAGGGAATTCAGGCTCTTGCCACCTGGGCCCAAGGTACAGGGTGCAAGCCTGTTCTCTACCCACCATCGTATAGCACTTGGGGCATTTCACGCGCGCACACACACACACACACACACACACACACACACACACACACACACACACACACACACACACACACACACACACACACACACATGGCTAGTTCCCTACCTGCACCGAGAGAGAATGCTCCAGTGATGAGAGAGCAAGCCTCACAAATCCATCTATAGTCCTGCGCAGGCTCCAGTAACAGTTTCCCCATGAGAGCAGGCTCCAATGTCTTCCTGGGGAGGGGCCTTTCCTTCTATGTGGACTGCTGACAAAGCAGTCTGGAGTTCCCAATCTGTGAATCACGCATGCAAGAGTTCTGGGACTCAAGAAAAAATATTTTTTTATTTTGTTTTGTTTTCTTTCCATTTTTTATTTTGTTTTGTTCCACAGCTGGGAGGGGGGGCTGCAGTCCTATAACACGAGCCACTCCTGAATATTAAGAAGTACCTGCCCTTCTTAAGCTCTGTAATCTTCTTAGCAAAACATTGCATTTTTAATGTTACATTATTTGTTCTTATAAAGAGAGAGTAATTTATGGAAGCACATAGGTACCTTTTTTTGTTGGAGAAAGAGATGATGATGCCTGATGCATGTTGGTCTGCTTGTTTATTTATTTATTTATAAATTTGTTCATCTCAAAGAATAATGATCCAGGTGGACCGTTTTCAGATTCAGCCCAGGTGTAAATGTTTACATAATGAAATGGAGGCATGCATATATAATAGAGAGAAAAGAATATATTAAGAAGTATTTGAAAGAAGTTATAAAGTACATAGGACATACATTAGCATAGTCTATTACTGAACATGTACACTGCTTGGTACTGCTGGTATTTAAGATAGAAAATGTATTCAGAGATGGGAATTGTAAAGTGACCAATTGTAAAATGACCAAGTCTTTAGATTAAAATTAGGTGGATGTTGTGAGTTTAAGTAAAGTGATTCAGATATTGGCACTATGTGATTAATATAAATCTTTGTTGAAGCATTCATATTGTGTTTGTTTATAGAGATATGTCTTTAGATCTTTTTTCCAGGTAGGATAAGGAGGGATGGATTTTTCAGACTGTGTCCCATAACACAGATGCTGTCTTGATTTTAATATTGAATACTGTGATTTTTTTTGTAATGGGTCATAGAGAACAGTATGGAATTACTCAGTATTTATTGTGAGTCTTGGAGCCATTTTGTAACTATAGGAAGCCTAATTCTTCCATTAATCTTTTTTATATTTTGTAATGTAAAATGCCTTAGTAAAGTCTAATTGTACAGCCAGATCTGATCTCCCAAGCAAGAGCTGTACAGGTAAATTCTAGAATGTTATATTTTAATATATACTTGTGTGTGTATATAAGCATATATATGTTTTATTTTTCCTGCACATTTTACTGAAAGGCGTACAGCTATTATAACTGGGAACATCTGAAACTTGCGCAAAAAGCCTGTGATTCAGTATATCTTATGGGTCTTTAGGAACAAACAACAAATGTCTATGTTTGTTAAACCCTAATGAATACAACTTGCCATAGATTAATCTGACCAAGCTACAATTAGAGATATTGCTTTTTGGGACCCAGAAATGTGTCAATTTTTGGTACTGTCCTCAGTCAGATGAAATTTTAAAAAAGGGCTGCAAACTTGGCTAAACTGTAGCAAGCATACACTAAGTACACCTCACAGAATTACAGGCAAGCAAAACTGAATGTCATTTACTGTGTCTTGACTACAGTTGTTGAAATGACTTACATCTGTCGTGCTATTGACCCAGGGTCAGTGATTAGGAACCATTCTGCACCTAAACTAAAAACCTAAGTGTGGGAGAATCAAGGATTTTACAGACTTCAGAAAGTTAAACCTTTGTAAGCTGTTATGGTACTTAGCACTTTCAGAAAGGGAGGCAGAAACAAAGTGCCCCTCACTTGAGCAGCTTTAAAAGCTGTTATGCACTTAGTTCAGCAACACTTTTTGTTTAAAATAGTGGAAGAACAAAGGATTTACTGGGTTTTAAAATACATTTTCTTCTGCTACTGTTACTTGTTAGTCAGCATTGTCCTCAGTTACTCCCTAGCATGAGATGTAATCTTAACAGCTTTTTAGATCTCCTTAACAGGCTTTTGTTTGTCGGCTTAAGTTTAGCTTTTTTCTGATGTCAGAGCATAACTATGATGCTCAGTGCACTACAGTTTTATCATTCATCGGAGGGACAGTATTTCATTTTAGAACTTTCTTTTAAACAGCACAGCTTATATGTAATTGGAATTTTTTTCTTGGCTATTATAAATACATAATGTTCTTAGAGTTATTTATTACCCCAGATTTTTATTTGGAGGTTTTTAATATCAGTGGTGTCCAAGTAATTTAATTTCAACACTGCAGTGCTACCTTTCAAACTGAAAGTGTTTTAAAACTTACAGATGTCTGACTATGAATGTGTAGCATGTTCAAAGCTGAAGCTTGATAACCCATGCCAGGCCAAACAAGAGTATGAACACCAAACCATAATCTATGCAATTAAACAAGTGTTGTACCCAGTAAAAGTGTATTTCCATTTTGTTTAAAAGATCCTACTGGCATAAACAGTCTGTGTAGCCCTGCAGTCAGAATAGCACTATTTTGATGATTAACTCCTTAATGGTGTTTTTGGCCTACACAATTCTGAGACCTCTCGTCTGATCCATAATACACTTCAAAGTTATAACATAATCAGTGAGATCACAATATTTTGCCTTGTTAATACTGCTCTCTTTCATACAAATTTGAGTTGAATGGCACTCCTAACAGGAAAAGGTACATACTGGTTTAAGAGAAAATTAGGTTAAGTTTATTTATTAGAAGATGTAAATGATTTGTTGTGCTAATTATAGAGCTTTTGACTACTGACCTTATCTTATTAACAAAGTAAATGATGAATGAATAAAGTATTTTAGCATATTTAGAGAAAAAAATTTTGAAAATATACATTTATTCATGAAAACAGCATTCAATAATAAACTGCAGATATATTCTTTTCTTCTAGAAGTAAGTATGATTATATGTGATGTTATTTGCTCATAACCTTGTTTTTGCTAAGCGTAGGAGTTGATTTTCACAGGCATTTATTTTAATTCCACAACTTTTATTTTGCTATATGTAACTCCTGCTCTGGGCTACACAGTTGTGTTATTGCATTACAGCCCTAGATTCTCTGGTTTAATTCTCAGCCAGAATAACTTCTATATATAGTACCTGCAAACTTTCCCTGTGTCCATATGTTTGTTTTCATTGGGTGTCCTAGTTTCCCTCCAAATGTTAAAAGCATGCTGACAGGAGTATGTCAATGATGCCTGTAGGTGTGTGCGCACTTGTCTTGGACAATGGACTGATGTCTCATCTAGCATTAGTTCTCTGCTTTAAACACATTGCTTGCTTTGACAGCTTTTGATACCCCTGTGACAATAATCAGACAAATGAGTAAATTAATTAATTGTTTTGTCCATTTGTTCCAGTGGCTACACAAACTTGGAACTAGGTTAATTTTGTTGGCTTTTAGTAGCATAGACAATCTCCTGTCAGCTTTGCTGGAACAAAAAATTCTGTGGTCTTAGTCACGTATTACATGAAAATACCCAGTAAATATTTATATAAAACCGTAAGCTGCTGTAAAAGCATATAGATCAGTAATCACATTTTTCTAATTTAATAAGCTCCATTTCAAGATGATAAATATTAAATTAGAAAAGTGTCAGGTCGCGGTTGTCTTTCTCAGGATCTTGAACAGAAAAAAAAACACTCAAAAGAAAAATTATGTAACAATGTATTATGCCTGTAAAGAACATTTCCTTTCTGAGAGTCATAGAAAAGTTTAATTGTGAACATAATAATGATATATTTATTTAAACAAGCCATTCTATTTTCTGTAGTTTGTTTAATCTTTTTTCTGATGATGCTGTTATTTTTTGCAATACCCCCTTATAATTGTTGCTTTGTTTTAACTAGTAGTAATTTTTGTGTTGAACAGCTAGAATTGTTGTCAAAACGTCTAGAAAAGGTTAATTTAAGTTATAAATTCTGTGTACCTTAAACCATAACAAAAGGCATGCTCCTACAGTTACAGTACAGGGTTGAACAGCTGCCCATGCTTTAGAAATTGGAACATTTTCACTTCCTTGTATTACTTCAGACTAATTATACTCTCATTTTATAAGCACAAGATTTGTAAAATAGTATATGTGGGCTTTGTTGATTACTTGAATGAGACAGTGGATGGTATTCATAGTCCGGGACTTTGCAGATTCATAGTGTTGTCCATGAAGAGAGCGGCTATATGTATATGTAAATAAGCTAAACTCAGGTGATTCACACTAAAGGCTAATTACTGCAAAAGCATGAAGAAACTAATGCTAGGCATTCATTTCATACAAAGTACTACATGACAGTTGTAGGCCTTGTAATCTACATGACAGTTGTAGGCCTTGTAATTCTTCCTACATACTCAGAGATTACAGATGGCATGACTATGCTCAGTTGTATATGAAAGGCTAGAAGAAGACTGCAGTTTTTAAACATTAATATTTTGTAAAAAATAGAGGAGTTTAACATGTTTTATGTAGGGGTATCCTTACGGGGACACCCTGTTGGTTTATTTAGAGAATGTAAAGGGTGGAGATGTGAAAGATTGCAAAGGGGAGGCACAACAAAGATTAAGACACAGCATGAAAACATCAAGCTGGGGATAGACCTACCCTTATTTTTTAAAGATTTTTTTATAAGAGGTAGTGTGAGTGGGAAATAGGTAAGAGAGTGTAGGAAAAAGAAGGGAAGAAGGGGTGATGAGTGGTGGTACCAGCAAGACCCCACAGTCCACAGAGCCTCAAATGTTTCCATTAGCAGATCGTGTTACAGTGGAGGAGCTCAGTCTTGAAAACACCCTTTATAAATAGTTACATCTTATAAAATTAAATAAAGATAGAATACTGCAGTTATATACTGTACTGAATACACTGTTGTACTGCAGTTACAAGTCTTAATAAATTATTTTTTGTTTATATTAATGAAATCTGTTAAACACACATTACCATTTGCTGCTTTATTCATGACTATCAGCAGCTTAAACCAGCCTAGCTGTTTTCCTACCATGCCAGTGCCGGTTAGATTATTTTCCTCATCGACTAGAGTGAGAAATCATAAGACAAGTGGTATTTACCTGTTTTAACCACAAAAAACTGTGTCAGTAGGAACAAATATTCCACTGTGTGGAATGAAAACAATGCAAGATAAAAAAGCAACAACAGAATAATGCAGGGTCAGAAGCACCATAAATTGTACTTTAATAGAGCAGAGCAAAACAAATAAATAACCCCCCGGATTCACGAATCCTCCGTGTAAGACTAAATAAGTCTTACTCGGAGGCTGCAGTTGAACGGTATGACATCAGCATGCCATGAATATTCATGAGGGTACGCTGACTCAACAGCAAGTCTAACACGGACCGTGCAGGAAAGCAGGGGGCGTGTCCGACTGCTGAGCAGTCTAAAGGTCTACGCCCCTGCAAGTGTCCAAAATGCCAAATGTCAACACACAAGAACAAGTTCGCTCAAATGTCCATGTACACAGCACCACACTCCCTGACATTGTAAACCCCCAGCACAGTTATATATTTTTTTCTAATTCCCGATATAGCTGCCTGTATTTGCGCGTGTGTGTGCGGGTGTGCCTATTGCTTAGCTGCAGTTAGCAATCCCGACATGGAAGAGCATAAGAAGGAATGTTTATGCAAATTACGGCAAATAACAAAAGCGTAATGTTAGAGCGTTTGCACAAAGAGGAGGCATTCACGGTTCGAGTCCCACCACTCCCTTCCTATTTATGTTCTAAAGTAGTATATGAAATAATTCCTGACATATATGATTAAACTTTTACTAAAAACCATTGAAATTGCCTATGTATCAGTAAACAAAATATATATTTATAAAAGATCTTGACATATAATTGCCCGCAGTTAAGCAGCGCTTTAACCAGCGCAATATAGTTGCCCGCAGTTAAGCAGCACTTTACCCAGCACAATAGAGTTGACCATAGCTAAATAGAGCTTTACCCAGGCAATCGGTTTGTGCAGAGGTGCTCGCCGCACCAACCAGTGCACCGTAGGGCAACGTGGAGCAATGTTGAGCAAAGTTGCTTAAACACAGCCACACCCCCTAACCTGTCTGGACAGTAGTAAAATAAAATGAATGACAAGGTTTGAACCCAGGACTCGGTGCACCATAATCAAAGTATTGAACCACTAAGCTATGACAGCTTAGGATAAAAAGCCACTGTCAACATACATATACTTATAAATGGGAGAATAACCATTACTAAGCAGGCCTGCAGTCAGCCGAGAATTTTCAAAAATGGCCAATCACAAAAAAGTGCGGGAAATGCGGCATATTTAAGCCTCATAGGAGGGAATACTCACCATAACTGATTGTAGCTCCCATCTGCAGTTAGAATGGCTGGTGCTGGAGAGGGTACATGCTTCCGAGCTCAACACTGGGGCATCGAGGAGTCGAAATACATGGTTTGGCTCCTTGTCCACCATCATAAGTCAAGACTCCTGCAGGGCCAGTTCCAAGGGATGGAGTACAAGGCAGAGGCTTGGAACCGGTTAGCTCATGACCTCACCAGTGTCACATGTGTTACTCGATCTGGTGAGCAGGTCCGTCACCACCATGCAGACCTGAAGAGATGAAAACAGGACCTACTGAACCAATGGATACAGGAGGCCCGTGGGATGCAAGATGCCCTACAACTGAGTAGGTAGCCATGGAATGCAGTATGTAAGAAATGATAATTGATTCTGTATAATGGATAGGTATGTCTTAATATCCCTTCATTTACTTCACAGCTGCAGGTGACCGTGCTGAGAATCAGCAAGCCTATGCAGATAGGCTGCTAAGGCTGCACCACCAGGCAGGTTAGTGATTATTCTGCATGTATTGTTATATAAAATAGGGGAGAGAGCCTGAAAGAAAGTGTTGTAGAGCAATAATACAGCCATAAAATGCCCTGAATAAGTCCTCTGCATGTACTGTTATATAAAATAAGTCAGAGAGCCAGAAAAAGAGTGTAGTAACCCATTAAGAAAGGTAAAATATGTCTGGAATAATATCTCTGCAGGTACTGTCATATAAAATAAGTGAGTGAGCCTGAAAAAGAGTGTTCTAACCTATTAATAAAGATATAATATGTCTTGAATATGTCTTCCATATACACTGTAATATCAAGTAAAGGAGAGAGCCTGTGGAAAAGTGTGTAATGTCATTAATAAAGGTATAAAACCTGGAGTGTGTCTGTGTCACTTACTTTGAAATGTTGTTGTACCCTTGCATTAAACAAATAGTACTGTTTTAATAAGTGCTGGCAACCCACAGTTGGGCAGTCCCATCTAAAGTGGGTGATGGAAGTGCTAGTAGCTATGAGGCATATATACAGTCCTCAACAGTCAGTTACTGGCTGGCATGCATAAGTAAATCTGGTACAAGAGTAGCTTGTTAATCTGTTCCCCAGAAATGTGAATGTGCTACAAGAAATGCAGGGTTCTGTACAAATTGAACTGAAAATGTCATGTGAACACATCCAGATATGTAGATAAAGAACTATAAATAAAATCAAGAAATATGTAGCAGTAACATCTACATCTTGGACAGTTAGTATGTTAGATATAGGTCAGGTATATAATGAACTAGCCAAACCCATTACACAACCTAATGCATGTTGGCAAGTGTAATAATACATGTAGGGGATATACACCTGCAGTCACTAGGAATGTAGTGTAGACTAAAAGTACTTATAAGATGTTAATTGAGGTTTCTTTCTACACCCTACTGTATGTGCATAAACAATGCAATTCCACACCTCAATGGGTATGTGTAATCTCAAACATTTGTTGGGACATATGTCCTATTGTTCTATAAATATCTGCATTCACTTTGATGCATGTGCCCTGTTCAAACACCACAATCATGGTGGCCTGTTGCTACCAATCATCCCTGCATGCTGTTGGAATGTCCACGGTCATTCAATATATGCATGTGTTATGCTTGCTGTTCAACTGTTGGAACCTTGGTGTGTTGGGTTAATGGGAATATTACTGCATGCTGTTACAACTAATTTGGAATGTTGTTTATGTTGTAATTAAACACACCTAATCACAGAACGTATGGGAAGGCCAGTCCCAGCGGACCCACCTGTCCCTCCTCAGCTGGCGAGTGCACCTGGCACCAGCAGGTCCGGTGCCCAGCCCAGGCTCCCCTCCTCCGTTGGTCCTGTGCCACCTTCGGGTGGAAGCACTGCAGGGGATGGGGCTCATCCCCCCATGTAAGCTTGGGTGGAGAAGGGCCACCTGTCACCCTTCGAAGGGTCCGAGTTGTGGTACATAGGGAGATCCAGCGTTCAGTCGCTGATCCCCTACGCCAGCTTGAGGTGAGAGTGGCGTGTCTCATGGGTGAGCCTGCCCATCCTATGCAGCCCCCAGCACAGCCACCCTCAGGGCTGTGAAGGTGCAGTGGTGACTGCCCATGGGTGGGGATCTCAGTTCCACTGTTACCATCTGTGGGCTCATGGGCTTGCGATTTCCAAACATCCGTCCCCTCAAATGTGTTCACCCACCCCATGTGTCATACACCGTCCCTGTATGCATCTTGTTTATCTTGTCTGTTTACCTCCCCAACCTACCTCCCCAAAAATACCTACTTCCTCCACCTCACTTTCCACTCTCACCTGAAAAAAAAAAAGGGCAATCTCTACCCACAAACAAATTACGCCCCATACATAGCTGCCCATTTCACACACATGTCCACTGGACATGTAAACTGATAATTATAATTGGCAGTACAACATACTTTGTTGTCCTCACCCCTCTCCCAGGGGTGGAAGGTTTCAAATATCACTCCAAATTTATTGCATATGCACAGCTGTTGCTGGTAAAGAAATGGGCATCTATGGACCTTCCCTACACCCGTCCTGCACATGCCGAGCTTGTTTTCCTACTGTCTTTCCCTTTGTGCCCCCTTTTTCACCACTTTCCTATCTTCCCATTTTCTTTTCTTTCAAAGAAATTAGCGCAAGGGTTAGCGGAAGTAAGCACTTTTAAGCAGTAGTAAGCAGGTTTAAGCGAGTGTGCGCATGTGTGCACTTAGCTAAGCATCGCTAAGCATCACCCAAACCCATGCAAACCCGCTTACAACTGCTTAAAAGTGCCTTAGTCACTCTATGTCAGGGTCCTTGTTCTGCTCAGCAGCAAAATAAAACACCTCTGTCAGTCTCGCACCCCAGACCTTGGACACACTAGACTACATGAAGTACCACTAAGCCACAGCAGATATACAACAACTTGGTGCTGAAATAAATATATCATGCATTACAATGAGGGAATGTAAAGGGAAAATAGGAATGGCATAACACAAATCCTGTTCTGTGGGTCTTTAGCAGCAGTTGTTGTGGAATTGCATGACATGACTGTGAAAAGAGAACCAGCCGTTCTAGCAGGGAATAATGTTAAAGTAGCACCTTACAAACCCCACACAGTATCAGACCAGGATAAACACTGGCATAGTTGAATAGGGCAGAGGCCAGACTTCCCAACTGTGACTGCTTTACAGGGATGTCCCTGATTCATAAACAAATGTTAGCTGTGCCCCTCTGAATCACTCTGAAAAGTACTAACATTAGGCAGAAAAGTGGGGAATCACACTTAATGAATAATGTCAATAAGTGAGAGTAGACACTGCTTGCATGTCAGAAAAGGTATAGTAATACATATGCTCCAATTCCCAAGAAGGTCTCAACTGAAATATGTCTGTAATATATTACAGGTGTATCTCACTTATATGTACCTTTCCCTGAGGCTGTTCAAATATATACCTGAGAGTATCTGAGGCCTGGCAGAGGCAGAAACACACAGGCATATCAGCATTTCTGCTGTTACACACTCTGCAAATAGCTTTGGAAGGAGTTCCACAAGCATGCCCTTATGTAGGAGTACAACACAGAAATATGACAGGATGTAGCCATGTACTGCTAGCAACCAACTGTGGCAATGCCATTGTTCCAGTGCTGAAAAGACTGGTGTGGTGCACAGACAAAGAATAATAGGCTAACCTCTGGCTACCATCTGGATATTTCCACAGATGGGAGCTACGCAGACAGACTACTTGCCTTGATAGACTAACAGGTGCACAGCAACCCTGTACGTTCAGCAAGATAAACATCACACGATAATAAATAACGCTCTTTGCAGTTCTGCACCACTACCCAAAAGTACCACATACCTGTGTATTCAGGCAAAACCAAGGGTGTAGGTAGGCATACTCAGTACTGAAATATGTCCAGTTGTCTTGAGCAGCCTGTGCTAATGTCAACACAAACAAACCACAAACTGTTCAGAAGTGAGAAACTTAATAATTACATTATAGCAGTTCACAAACAGTGCATGTGCCAGAGGAATACATTGCAATAACTACATTTGTATGGCAGTTAATTGTCTAATTCAAAAAGAAAGTACATACTCCCATGTATCCTGTGTTAGCATTTGGAGGGGTGAGTAAAAGTCTATACTGAGAAGTGTGTACTGGAAGCAGCAACATTCAGGTTTGAGTACAACATGCATATCACTGGCTACAACCCTAGCTTCAGATATGAGACATATACCAACCTTCTGACTGACACAACTGTGTCCAGAGCAAACAATCATGGGCCCCACCTTGGAAAGCTGAAAGGGCTATGCCTACCTAACCTAGCATTTTATAGCAGTGGGCTGCAATCACAGTGAGTACTGCAATTACCACACAGCAGGCTGCATGCAATTACTTAATGGTGGGCACCAATTGGTGCAGAGGCTGTCACATGCACTTGTGCAGATACCTAGAAAAGCAGGCTGTACCTGCTGTCCACACATGCAATAATGTCATTGCAGGAACAGAGAGATAGAGAGCGAGAGCGAGAGAGAGACAGAGGCAGAGACAGAGACACAGACAGAGACACAGACAAAAGAGACAGAAACAGACAGAGAAACCCCCCCCCCCCAAAAACAAACAAACAACAAAAAAAAACAGTAACAAGAGACGGAGCAGAGAAATACAAAGGTAAGGTATGTAACTCATATGTATTTGCCGGCATGTAGTAGATGCTCTTGAAGAGTTCTCTACACACTGTAAATCATCCATATGTGGCAGCAGTACGTATCTCTATGTATCTGCACATGTGCATAGGGCAAGGGACATACTGCAACTGTTAGTGAAGGGTGGACATATATATGTTGTTGAAGGTTGTTATGTGCATATATCTATGTAGGTTGTAGTGTGTGGCATAGAAAACAGCATGCAGTGCTGGTATATGTCATGTGGTGGTTAAATGTTCTGGGACTGATTTGTCAGATCTTCTGTGTTACAGCCAGTGAGGCTTGCTTGCTAAAGCTACATGGGCTGAGGACACCAAAATGCATTCTGCACAACACTGTGCAATATTATTATATAACTGTATATCTCACAACTGTCGCATAATTGATATCCCCACCATGAAAGGTGGACTGTACATGTGCCTATATGTACATCTATATGTACAGCAATGGATGTTTAGATGTATGTGTGTATATATATATATATATATATATATATATATATATATATATATGTGTGTGTATATATATATATATATATATATATATATATATATATATATATATATATATATATATATATATATATATATATATATATATATATAAGAGAGAGACAGACAGACACGGGGTCATATGTACCGCAACAGGTGTGGGGTGACCAAGGCATGGACTGAAGACCAGTGTCGATACTGCAGTGCCACCCCTCCTTTCCAAAACACTATACCCATTAGCTACCACATAGGTGGAAATCTACCTAACACTGAAGGTGTGATAAGGGAACATGGGACACAGGTGGAAAGTAGCCTCCCCTTTGATAATCACAGTTCCACACTAGTCTTGTAATCTGTCTATGTGGTATGTGTCATCACAACAGGTGTGTCATCTAGGGAAATATAGGTCAGTGTTCCCCTCTATTCATCACAATGCCCCATGTGGTATGTACCTCACATGACAACTACAGCAAGTGGAAAGGCCACAGACATATCTCACAAAGAGTAATACTGGCCTCAAACAGATGCCCTATGCAGACTGACTCACAAAACCACAGCTAGACTGTGTTGCATACCGCCCACACAGAGGTGACCTCTGCTAGACATACAGAGGTATGTCACACCCATAGCTGTTTGACAACCACCATGTCAACATATCACAATCCCTCCGGGCTACACGCTCTAGGGCCCTAAACCTCGTCAGCTCACTAAACAGCACATGCTGGAGGGATAGGTTCCTATCTCAGAGATATGCCATACTCTGGAATAAATCACCTAGCAATAGCAAACAAGGCTCCTCATTAGCAGTTGTCATAAATACCCCTGGTGATTTTTTGGGAGACAGGTAATGCACCCTGGGAATCACCTATGTGGTTCTGGTTGACAGGGGCAAGTGAAATCAAATTACATGTGTGTCAAAAGCTAGGGTAACATATGGCTAGGCTACTCTAGGCCCTAGGCCCAATAGCGTATTACCTACCTATGACACGATGCACACACACACATGTACTCAATGCAATACCTGCTATGTGAGGTTGAATAAGTGTAACGCTGAATGTGTGCAAGATCTGTAAAGGTGTGATAGCTTAGTGTGAATTTGTATCTGACATGGTAGTATGTGTCCTAGCTGTGAGGCCAGCAAAAGATGTGTATGTTATTGCTAGGCAGACATAGTAGTATGGCATACGTTGTGACATAGTACCTTGTTGATGACTGCGGTGTCCCATTGTAGGCTATAGCAATACATGTATGCTTAGTGAGTGGTACTGCTGGTGAATCCAACTCCTATATGAACTGTAGTACTACCTGAAGCTGTAGGCCTAAACAGCACAGTATGGTGTATGTTCACATTGCTTGGAAACACTGTCTTGTGTGTTTCCTGTAGTCTGCACAGATTTCATACCTCAGGCATAAGGTTTTGTAAGTAGTGGCACACAGTACTGTATGGTACACAGGTAAAGCTCATCTGGGTTGGCATACATTGGTGTGTTGTATGTTTGTCTGATGTGTGTGTAATTATGCCTGTACCATGCCCATGATCATATGTGTGTTACAGGGTATACATGTGTATCAAGCAACATATATACTCTGTTACAGCAGTATGTCACCTGTATTAACAACTGTGCACATATGTTAGGCAAGGGTATGGCATCAATAACTAGGGTGGTTTACTGGTATTACTGTTACTGTACTTTACATTTATTGCAATGGACGACATCTTTCGTTGTGCATTAGCGTGATATATACCCCTGTGGCGAGGTTGTGCATTGTGTCACAAACAGTGTGCCGGGTACTGTTGTATAGTGGTTTGATATATAGAGTGTGCCAGGCACTGTCAGTCAGTTGTGGCCTGAGCACCAATATGTGGTATTGAACGTGTGTATCCTCTGACAGACAAACGGATGGTATATATGGCAGTTAAGTGATGTCTGTAGTTAAGGGTGTAAAGTGTGCCACAGGACTCGCTCACACATATTGTTCATTTCTCTTTCAGGCTGATGGCCCACCAACGTAATCCCTGTTACACAGCAGTGGAGGAACAGGAAATCCACCACATGCTGGTGCAGCACTACTCCCTGCTGTTTTCTAGAAGCAGCCAGCACCAGCATGAGCGGACTGCACTGTGGCAAGATCTTGTTCGTCGGGTAAATGACATAGGCATGCATAACCAGACATATGAGCAGGTACGCCATCACTGCAGTAATTTAATTAGACATGTCCGGTGGCGTGCGTCTGATATCCATAGACAACAGCTTGCCACAGGTGGTGGGGTGGCCATTCATCCCCCCTCACCAGAGTGGAGGAGCTGCTCCTAAGCATGGTGGCTCCTGGCCAACAACAGCAACTGCCACAGACATGTGTCGCCATGGAGGCTGGAGCCACTCAGCATGTTGACATGGAGCTAGCAGGTAACATGCCCTAATCTGTAGACTACAGTTACCCCTATTGTTAGATTATGCATATGTGAGATGTGCAATGTGTGTTTAGCAGTTGTGCTGCCTAGTGTTGTGCAATACTGATATTTGGAATATTATCTGTACACCTGTGACTGTTGACTGTTGTTCTATTGTAGTTTAGCAAACCCACAGTAGCAATGCCAAAGTTGTGGCCACTGATGAACTCTCTCATATTCTTGTAGGTCCCTCTGGTGTGAAAGCAGAGCAGATGGTCCATGCTGGTGAGTGTGTTATAACTTCAATATTGGTAATGAAATGTGCATGTCATAGGTGAGGTGTAGGCCATGTACATGTAACACACCTACGCATAATGCATGCTGTGCATGTTTGCTGTAAGACATTGCACATCTCAGTAATGTCAGTAGCTGCCTCAATCACATGCAATACACAGAGCATCAGACACACTTGTGGCAACACCGTACTGCACATTGGATAGGCATAGTTGATACAGCTGTACACAACATAACACGTTTGTCATAAGCAGTACACCTCAACATGCTACACATGGCATAACCACACACCCACTGTAAGGTCACACTTCAGTATCCCACATGTCAACCACACAGCACACATGATATACCTGAGGGGTAGAGGCCTATCATGGGGCTGTGCAACACTCTTCAACACATAACACAGTCATGTTAGGCAATGCTCCCTATTGGGCACCTCACATACCCATGTACAAAGTGGCTGTGTAATTGTGAACGTAGTCACGGCACTGCAGTTCAGGTACAGCATGCTAGGCAGTGGTCTGTCACACATTAGTAGCCTTGAGTGACCACATGATGCATGATGATGATGGCTCATGGTACTACACCCCACCCAGTTACAGTGACCACAGTACTGCACATAGCAGTCATTGCTTTGCACCTCAATGTTGTGTGTGTGCAAACATATGCACCTATACACAATATGCATAGCATGTTGTGTGTGTGCAAACATATGCAACTATACACAATATGCATAGCAGTCACCATCTGTACAAAGTGACACATATATGTCCTGGAATGTTATTTGGTGCATAGGTCACATGACACACATTGTTTATGTATGGTGTTTAATGTTGCAGTCATGTAGCATGCCATGTCATGGCTGGCACTGACATATCTGCAATATGTCCCACACTCACCATAACCACTGTACAATGGCCATGTTGAGCATTGGTATTCCATCACATATACATGCACCACTCATCCCGTGTGTGTACATAGCATGCATGTGCTACACCTGTGCCCACTATTATCTGCTACAGACACAGACACTGTAATCAGACATGGAAATCTATGTGACACACAGATAACACATCAAGCCATGGTATGTATACCTGTGAGTGATGGTGCACAGGACATTGCAGAGCTGATAATACTTGCACAGCAATGTTGTGTCCTTGTACACATTGTGTTCCAGGGTGTAGCCAATCACTGAACAACTACACATGCATCAAAGCCATGTATACTGTTATTAACTAGGGCTGTCTACACTTGCACTGCATGGTCTTGAGCAACACATATTCTGCATGCTGACATGTGTGAGGAGACTGTTTGCCTTGTGATACTGTCATCCATCTTCAATCACTATTGAGTATGTGTTGGATTTCTGGTGTGTGTGTATCTGCTGTAGTGAAGAGTGTATTTGTGGATTGCTGGTGTGTGTGTGTGTGTGTGTGTGTGTGTGTGTGTGTGTGTGTGTGTGTGTGTATATCTGCTGTAGTGAGGAGTGTATTTGTGTGCATGTGTGCATGTGTTCATGTGTTCATGTGTGCATGTGTGCATGTGTTCATGTGTGCATGTGTTCATGTGTGCATGTGTGCATGTGTGTATGTGTGTATGTGTGCATGTGTGATAACATCATGTACAGATTGTAAAGTGTGTTTCCTGTCTTCCTCTCACAGGTGCTGAGGTTGGGTTGGCCAAATGCAGTAGGAAACCTAAAGTCACTGCCACAAATAGTGGAGATGATGATACATGTATTGTGGCACAGGAAGGTTTGACAGTGTCTGTCATTGGTCCACCAATCGACAGTACACAGCTTTCCACCCCATCTATGCGCACACTCATACTGCTAATACATCCCTCATCACCAAAGGCCTTAGCCGAGGGACGGCATAAAGTTGGCATTGATCAGGATAGTGTGGTATCCATGGCACATGCATCCCCTCACAGCAGCCATACCCAGATTCCTGGAATGGTACCACATAGGCGGATGTCCAGGGGTTCTCGTGGGAGCACCGCTGGTCATAATGCCCCTGGCAGACGTGCCCCCACAGGTCTTATGACCTCAAGTATGTTCCAGGCTGTAATGCAGGCACAGGCACGTATGGAACGGTACACCAGACAGGGACTAAGGGCACAGAGGGCCAATTACACCGCTATCAATGACAGTAACCGTGACCTTGCTGGTACCATCCATAATTACACCGAGGTCATTCATAGACGTTGGGGGGAGACATTAGATGCCCTCCACAATGTGTTTTCCATGAGCCAAGACCATGCGGGATGGTTGAGATGTCGACACGGACATATGCCAGCAACATCAATGGCTGGCAGTCATCGCGGATGACCCACAGATCACAGCCGCTCCCGGAGTGGCAGTACCAGCCCCAGCAATGCTGGGGCTGGCCTGTTGATTGACCGTCCTATTAGACCATGTGCATGTGGCTCTGGCCAGTCCCAGCAGGGACATGGGTCCAGTCAACATACCTCTGCCTCTGATGATATTACCCAGACAGGCTTGGTACCCGATACTGTCCGTAGTACCCCTGCCAGGCACAGGTACCGTGTCTGTGCCCAGAGACAATGATCTGTACAGCCTGATAGGTACAGTCTGTGGCTGTCCCACAACCTCCTGTATATGGCAGCCACATGGTGAAGCTGTGTGCATGCACACACACATTAACCAAACAACTAGGGCTCACACACACACACACACACACACACACACACACACACACACACACACACATTACATCAACATTGGCCCATGCTGTACTGTTGTCCCTCACACACACACACACACACACACACACACACACACACACACACACACACACACACACACACACACACACACACACACACACACACACACGCATACATGTCAATTGGATGGGTCAATGTCGGGCTCTGGCAAACCAACAACACACCCTGTGCATATGATGAGAACTGTGCTACCTCCTGTCATCTGTAACATTGATGCAGGAACAGGCTAACATAGTGCTGATGCACAGGGTGACATTATAGCAGTGTAGCAATGTTAGCATGTTGTCAACAGGAAAGTGCAATGATATCCTTGTAGGTATATCTGAGCAGGCATGATGCATCAAAGCTATGATTGTCAATGTAGTATTGTTTACACCAGTGTTAAGTCTGAGTATGTATTGTCCGCCCATGTGCCACTTGGCTGAAGTGTGTAGTGTTGCCAGCATGTGTTAGTGAGTGGACAGTACGTGTGTGATGTGTGCAGTACAGATTAGCAGGTGTACATCTGTGAACATGAAGGAATTAAAATGGATCTTTAGATTGAAGGGGCACCATCCTCCAGGTCTTAATCTATATGTTTCAATTAGGCCATATCTTAATATTCGAAGATGAGATGTTATTAGTTCAAATGCTTTATGAAAACATTTTTATGTATTGCACATAATTTTATATAGGAAGTTAAATATGAATATTTTATAATGGATCCTTTCCTCCCCCCCCCCCCTTCCCCCCCTTTCCCTTCCCTTCCTTTTACCCCCCTAGATGTCATCAATTCATTTAGTACACACATCACTTTAAGCTTAGTTACAGTTTATTATTAGATAGCATGGACATTTTAGATCATTTGCTATATAACAACAGTATTAAGAGTTTAATGTATTCTACATCAAATATAGTTTCGTTTTTTTTATTTAGGTTATGTTAGATCATCTATTATTTTTTAAATATCTTATTTAAATGTAGTATGTTATTTATACATTTTGCTTCATGCACCTTTTAATGAATATTAAATGTGTTTTAATTTAAATATACATAAATTCATATGAATGCATTGATTTTAGAATGGAATAGTATATATAAGTATTTATTTAGGCCATTAATCAAGTTTGGCTGGTCAATTTTAGAAATGAAATTGTTTAGTTTTTGTTCTCAGTTAAAAGTTTTGAACATCTTCTTAAACTAGACATTTAATTGCTTGTCTAATTTATCAATTGCCTAATTAATTAAGTGTTATATTGATTTTTGTGATAGCTTTGAGTATATAAGCATAGTGCTTTAGTATGATGTTTATGGTCTGAGGAAGCGTATCAGGAGATACGCGAAAGCGCTTACCTTCAATAAATTTCATTTTAATTTATTTCAAACAGTCGTGGTGAGTCTGAAGTTTGTTTTATTCTCTATTCTCATCTACTTTAACTAAGGACTCCTTGGTTGAAGTGGTCCATCGTTTCTGCTACCCTGTGCATATGATGAGAACTGTGCTACCTCCTGTCATCTGTAACATTGATGCAGGAACAGGCTAACATAGTGGTGATGCACAGGGTGACATTATAGCAGTGTAGCAATGTTAGCATGTTGTCAACAGGAAAGTGCAATGATATCCTTGTAGGTATATCTGAGCAGGCATGATGCATCAAAGCTATGATTGTCAATGTAGTATTGTTTACACCAGTGTTAAGTCTGAGTATGTATTGTCCGCCCATGTGCCACTTGGCTGAAGTGTATAGTGTTGCCAGCATGTGTTAGTGAGTGGACAGTAAGTGTGTGATGTGTGCAGTACAGATTAGCAGGTGTACATCTGTGAACATGGTGGGGGTGCACTGTCTGCATGTACGTGCATAGTGGACACATGGGACATGTGACATACCCTGTATTACACAGTGTTAACATCTCATAGTATCTCTTGGTGGCCAGTATGCATTCTACCACAGATATGTTCTAACATGAGTACACATATGTCTATGACATGGCTTGACACTATGCTGTGGGTGATACTTTTACTATCTGTCAATGTTTTGCATTCCGGTAGTATACACAACCTCAACAGACTGACTATAACCACTCATTAGATGATGTCCTGACAACTGACACACAGATGTAGGGAACTCAGTAACAGTTGGATCCTTCCGGTACTATACTATAACAGTAACCCGTGGTATTGATCGCCACCCATTCCTGGGACCACACCTGTTTGGCATATAGTCCTCTTAGGTACATGCAAACACACTAGGGATATGTCCACCCACATCTGGAAATGCATGCATTGATCTACAATGCATTCTCTGGATGGGGCACATATCCTACACAAGGGTAACATACAGCCAGATACCTGTTGTCCAATACATGCTGTACAGCTCTAAGCCAACTATAGCATAGTCATCCACATTTATATACATACTATCCCGACAGTACCACATAGGTGGTAGCCCCCAACATGTATGTCGGGTACCAATGTGTACATACAGCCAAGTGGTATGTCATCTGCCCTTTGGTATCCACATATCCAAAGGTATTGTGGTGTCCCTCGGTGTATCACATAAGAAATTAGGGGCCTGTATGCATATCCACAAGGCTGTTGTACACCTATAATGACTGTCCATTATTGCCAGACTTTGTTGTGTATGAACATGTCTGACATATACCCCAGGCATGTACCCTTACTCACACTAGTCTATAGTAACTGTCATGGGTGTGTGTGACACAGATGACCGTGGCCACAGATCACTACAGTGGCCGGCCTTGTCACATACATACATATGTGACCTATGATCTGAGAAGCAGCGGCACAATCTGTCAAAGGCAACAAATGTATTCATGTAGTATGCAGGCTTCACACCTATGTACTAATTGAGGTCACATGTACATATATTTATTTGCCACACAGATACCTGATGTGTGCAGTGCACATACTGTTTTAATCCTGATATGTCATACCATAGTAAAAGCAAAACCCACACCGCATTGACCAACAGTGTCACACACACACAGCAATTGCAGGAGTCAAACCCTACCTAACTATGTTATGACACTAGAGACATATGCATTAACACGACATGCTATATGCTTTACTGGGGTTTTCATTTCCACTGCTATATTTGTAGGATGCTGACATCATCAGACTTGCCAAAGAGGAATACACCTCTTTTAAGGTGTTTCCCTAGTCTCCAAGAAGGGCATCCCTCTCAAAGGAAGTCACACAGCAACATACACACCCCTACACACAGCAATTGCAGGATTCAAACCCCTACTTAACTATGTTATGATACTAGAGAGATATGCATTAATACGACATGCTATATACTATACTGGGAGATTTCATTTCCACTGCTGTATTTGTAGGGTGCCGACATCATCAGACTTTCCAAAGAGAAATGTACCTCTTTTTAATGTGTTTTCCCAGTCTCTAAAATGGCCACTCCTCTCAAAGGAAATCACACACATACACACACAGTCAGTAATTGCAGGATTCCAACCCCTACCTAACTATGCTATGACACTAGAGAGATACGCATTAACATGACGCGCTATTTGCTTTATTGGGAGCTTTCATTTCCACTGCTGTATTTGTGAGATGCTGACATCATCAGACTTTCCAAAGAGGAATGTACCTCTTTTAACGTGTTTTCCCAGTCTCCAAAAAGGGCACTCCTCTCAAAGGAAATCACACACATACACCCCCCCAAACACACACACACAGTCAACAATTGCAGGATTCGAACCCCTACCTAACTATGTTATGATACTAAAGAGATACGCATTAACATGACACGCTATATACTTTATTGGGTGGTTTCTTTTCTCCTGCTATATTTGTAGGATGCTGACATCATCAGACTTTCCAAAAAGGAATGTACCTCTTTTAATGTGTTTTCCCAGTCTCCAAAAAGGGCACTCCTTTCAAAGGAAATCACACACACACATACACCCCCCCCACACACACACACACACACACACACACACACACACACACACACACACACACAGTCAGCAATTGCAGGATTTGAGCCCCTACCTATGTTATGATACTAGAGAGATACGCATTAACACGATGCACTATATACTTTACTGGGTTGTTTTTTTTTTTCTCCTGCTATATTTGTAGGATGCTGACATCATCAGACTGGACATGGTAATGTGTGTACACTTTGTTTTATGCAATCCCAGGAATGAACCATGTGGGTCAGCAGGTGTTAACAACTTGAACAGGACCCCGCAATTCTTAGCTTGTGTGATCTATCTGTGGACAAATTGCCATTCCTTCATATGACAACACATATTTATGCACAGATTGTTGATTTTGTGGATATGACATGTGTCTGGGATGTTGATAAAGGGCTATTCCAGGTATATATGGGACGTGTGTAGCTCCATTCAGTGATGTATGTCCTGGGTGGCTGCCTTGCAAACAGTCTAGCATGTTTGGGAACCATGATCTGCCCATGAACATACCACAGTTGGTAGGGTTGTGTGTTTGTCGGCTTCCAATAGCTCTGTTTATGACTTCAATCATGATGGACTCCATGGCCTTGCAAATCAGACTTCACAGGCTTATTGGACTATACTTCCCATGGTCTGTTGTGCACCAACACTTGTTGGGAGTGCCATATGTTGCTGTAACACATTTAACGGTTTCAGATCCTGTAGAGAGGGTGAGGCTCAACAGACTGTTCAGGTGCAGGGTCTGTTTGTTCTGTAGTTTACTCATGACACATATAGGGAAACAATGTAATCCAATTGATGCCATGCTTTCAGCTTTGGGTGGAGCTGTTTACCCATTCTACATGTGATATCTCCTGGTATGATGATAGGGCCTTTTGTCAGTGGGAGGCGGGTATGTATATATGGGCCTGTCTGACAGGATGTCAGCATTGTCAGTCAGGTACAGTTGGCCCTGACTCAGGACATATATGAGTGTACATTGCTATTTATGACATAGCTGAAGGAGGTGTCATGGTTCAGTCTGGACTCCTTCGCAGATAATCTTTCCAAAACACTGACAAACCTGAGCACTAAACCCCTGTTATACTCTTTTACACACAACACCCTACTGATCCTTTGTGATCAGTCAACAGAGTACGTCATCATAATATCCTGGCATGTCCAAAGGTCAGTTTCGTGTGTACTCTCCAGTCCAACTGGTGAATATTGGAATTTTGACGCAATGTTTCAACTGCCTTATGTACACAGACAACCCTCTCCTCCTCCCAGCAAACTCAGATATATGTGAGAGATGCAACTATATTGACATACAGGAGGCTGAGCTCTCTCGACCCATGACTGGCACAGTCTATCAGGTGGTGAAGGTAACCACACACACACCACAAATCCAGTCTCGTATAGACCTATAGCGACAGCAATCAAACTACATTACCACACAAAAACATACTCAGAGGCTCTAAATAAACTCTGCCTAAGCAGCAGAGACCTCCAAAGCAGACATGCAAACAACTGCTGCCCCACAACAATACCCACATATCACATAGTTCATAAAGTCAGTGTGCCACACAGTCACTGCCCTTAGGACTAAACAACACACCTAATACACTTGTAATACATGACACTTATTGTCAGACACACTGACGTCCCACTCACCAGGCTGAACAATGAGATGGTCACTTTAAGCTGTCTGTCAAGTGCCAGGATCTGCCACATAATGCATGCACTCAGGTCACTACAAAGCAAGTACAGAAATGGCTTCATCATTGTCCATGCTGGTGCGAATAACCTCCCTGGACTACATGACAAGAGACATAGAGGAGCTCTTTGATCATGTAGCCCAGGCCAGTATGACCCTGACCTTGTGTAGCATCTTACCCACACCAAGAATGATGTCACAGTATGCAGACAAACTGATCAGTTTTAACAGTTGGCTAACATATTGTTGTCATTCAAAGGGGATCCAGTGTCTGTCAGCCTAGGATGACATGCTTGACATGCCACGTAGCTTCGCTATGGACAGCTTGCACCTGTCACCCCTGGACTTTCGAATACTGGCTAAGGCTCTTGCCACCCCCATAGTGCCTTTTTTAAGCAAGGCTCAAAAGACAAACCCACCTCCATAGATGTTACAAGGTCAAAGAAACTAAGGGTAATGCTGCTCAACACCAGATGTCTTACCATCAAAAAGACTTAAACCTCGACACGGCTATTAATAGGACATGCTGGAGGGATAGATTCATCACCCAAAGACTCCCTATGCTGTGGAATAAAATCCCGGTATATGTGAGGCAGAGCACCTCGCTGGCCTTGTTCAAGAGAAATCTTGACCAATGGATGGGAGATTGCAGATATACCCCAGGGATTACCTCAGTGTCACTGCTCAACAGAGGCACAGCAAAATAATGGGTATAGTTCCCCATACTAAAGGGGTGGCGTAAGCCACAAAACTATGGGCTAGGCTTGTAAATGCCCTCGGGCAGATAGCCTAGTATGAACCTATGAACCTATGAACCTATAAAATGCGCGCACTCAGGACTCTCCTCAGTATGGAGAATGTTGATATCTGTGCAGTAACAGACACCTGGTTCAGGCTCCTGAAAGCACACTAGCACTACCAGGTTATACTTCATACCATGCTTTTTGGCCACAAGACTCGGACCGGCCAACACAAATAGGGGGAGTATCCATATACATCACAGATACACACACCTCCAAGTTAGTAGCACTGCACAAAGCATCAGAGACCGTACATGAGCAACTAACAGTGGGCAAAACTGCCTTTCAGTTTGTAGCCTGCTACAGACCACCCTCCCAAACTTAGGAACCCCACTCAGCTTTCCTGGGAAGACTGGAGAATATGAAGGTCTCCCCAAACACCATTATATTGGGTGACTTCAAATACCCAAACATTGACTGGGAACACTACTCAAGCCCCAACACCCTCGCCCAACAGTTGCTAGTATTTGTAAACTCAAATGCTATGGCACAACTGATCACCACACCCACAAGAGGGGAAAACATATTGGACCTGATCATCACCAACATGGGGACTCTATGTTCCACACCAGAGGTATACCCCTCATTGGTAAGGTCAGACCATACATTTATCTCACTGGACATCCATATCCCGTCCCCACCCCCATCCTAGGTAATCTCGGTGAAGAACTTCTCAAAAGCAAACGTCACACTTCTCCAGACCAAGGTGGTATCCTTCAAAGACCCTGGGACAGTGGTAAATACGGCTCAGACCGCTGAATCCTTTACAAACGCATTCTATGGACACCTACTGGAATACATGGATCGTGCTATCCCAAATAACAACAAGACTCACTCATCCATTGGCAGGGGACCTGTCTGGTGAAACCCAGCCATTAATAAGCTATACAACAAAAGGAAGAGGCTACTACATGATAGAGCACAATCCCAAAAAGGTAAGGCATCTGTGATCAGTACTAGCAAAAAGCTATGATCACTCATGAATTCATCTAAGGCCTGCTTCTAATGGAAAATTGCACCAGACTTTAGCCTAATTATCCATCTTAATTCTCTGGTTTCTGTTACTGTCTTTATATCTCTTCCACATAAACTGGGTTCTAGAACATCTATTACCAAAAACTTAAAAGTGTGCTGTACACTGGTATTAATAATGAGTCATCAGTAATGAGTGGTGTGCCTCAGGGTTCTGTCCTGGGGCCCCTCCTGTTTGGCATATACTTCTCAGAAGTACAGGCAAGCACGGAAGGGCTGTGGCTGACTAAGTTTGCAGATGACTGCAAACTGGGTGCTATAATAGAGTCTCCGGCTGACATGGAGATCCTCCAGAAGGGCCTAAATGAGACTGATGCATGGTGTCAAAGCCATGGTCTCAAGCTAAATGCAAAAAAATTCATAGTAATCCCCTTTGGAAAAAACAGTACCCGCAAACTACAACATAGGAGGTAATCCCCTGAAATCTGAAGAAGAAATAAGGGATCTAGGGTCCCAAGTAGATAGTCAGCTTTCCTTTGATAACCATGTTGCCAGAGTGGTTAGAAAATCCTTCTATGTGACCCATTTGATCATGAAAGGGTTCGCATCAAGATATAAGGATGTAATGGTGCCCCTCTACTCTTCCCTCATCAGACCCATTATTGAGTATAATGCACCAATTGGAATGTACCTGGCTAGACATCTCCAGCAGCTGGAGAGACCACAGAGGTACCTAACCAAGAGAATTACTGGCCTCAAACAGTTGCCCTATGCAGCACGATTGAAAAAGCTAAGACTGTTCTCTGTTGCATACCGCTTTCTCAGAGGCGATCTTTGTCTAACGTACAGAGCCATGTCCAACCCAGAATTGTTGAACATGCTTCATCTTAGTAAAACGAAATCTACTCGAGCTACATGCTCTAGGGATATAAACCTCAACACAACAATGAATAGAACATGCTGGAGGGATAGATTCCCTTCGCAGAGACTTCCCTTACTATGGAACAGGGTGCCGATCTACATAAGACAGAGCCCCTCACTATCACTCTTCAAGAGGAACCTTGATGAGTGGATGGGTAACAGAAAGTTCACACCGGGGATCACACCAACAGCACTACTAGATAGGGGCCAAGGGTACTTGCTGCTAGTACAAGGGTCTAGGGAACTACTAAAGGGGCGGTGAATACCGCACAATGTGGCTGGGCTAATATATGCCTTCGGGTAGATAGCCCAGTACCAACCTATGAACCTATAATAACATGTTTTGACAGGACATTATTAATGGAATATATCCTAATTTTGTACAAGTGTTCTCTTATGCTATCTTTCAGCATTCTTTCAGTTTTACTGATATAGAATGCCCTACTTTGTAGGCAGTGGGCTAAATAAACATGTTGTATACAACAATCAGCTTGAACCTTAAACACAAATTTACCCCATATCAGGATGCTCAAAATAACCTCTATTATCTATATAAGAACAATAATTGCACTTCCTGCAGGGTTGAGTAGTGTTATTCTCATATATTTATTGCTGACTGCCTGTTGGATAGCATAATATTCTTTTCAAGCATTTCTTATTCTTAAACTGAAAACAGAGTGTCTTCGCAACTATCTCTCTAACTTTAGGGACCACTGTTAAAACTTTCCATTGCTTATTGATAATTCACATAACATCCCTGGCATCACTAATGTAGTACAAGGGAACACCAACTTTCCTTCCTCTACCTTGATAAACATTAAACCGTGGTTGGGCAACTATTACATTCTGAAAATTAGGGTTGCCAACATCCTTTCTCATTGTAGGCATTGTGCTCAGTATATCATTAATTTCAACCTCCCTATAACCTCTCATAACTAGTCTGCCTCTTAAGTCTGATATTTATGAGACAAACCATTCCTAGGATGCACTCAACCTAGATCCTCTCATCCCATGACCCTTAATTATATTCCTAAATATGTATCCGGGATGTATACTGCTTCTGTGTAGAAAAGCATTTCTATTACAGGGCATCCTAAAGATACCAGATTCTACAGAACCATCCTCAAGTTTATATACATGGATGTCCAAATATTCAATTTCTGTATCAGAGTAAGTTATAGAAAATTTCAAGAATGGAGTAGAGTTGTTTAAATAGTTGTAAAACCCCATCAGATCATCCACACCCCCTATCCATGCAAAAAACAGATCATTAACAAATCTGCAGTAAAAAGGGACAAAAAGTCTGTACCAATCTGTATTAAACATATAATCATCCTCCCACATAGACATAACCATGTTGGCATAGCTACGGGTACAAGTAAGTCCCATAGCTATGCCATCTTTCTGTAAATAGTAAACCACTATTGAACATAAAAACATTGTTATCAAGTACTACTTCCATAAAAAGACAAATCATATCTACTAATTATTCACTATACTCACTATGTCTCATCAAATAATCTTTCACATATGTAATTCCAACACTATTAGGGATCATAGTAAATAAAGACTGAACATCTAACATCACAAAATAACATTTCAGCTGTTTCGTCTGTGTTCTATCATATTCATACAGATCATTCAAAAAAAGTTTTGAATCTTTCAAAACCATACAACTCCTATTTAAAACTGGTTGTAGATGCCTTTCAACATATATGGAGAATGGCTCGGTACTCCAATTATGTCCTGCCACTATTGGTCTTAATGGAGGTTTAAAACACTCTTTATGCACCTTGGGCAGTCCCTGAATAATAGGTACTAGTGGTTTGTCTACTAATAAATACTTAAGTAAATCATATGTACTCAATCTAGTCAACAAGCAATCATTTAGAGTATTATATATCCTGTTCCTCATTTTCTCAATTTCAGCTAAATCTATGACCAACCAGAACTGGGTACTCTTTTTGGAATACCCAAAATACATAAGGATCAGGTTAGACCAGGGGGGTCTATATTATATAGTTGAATCTTTAGGTAATCAAATACCTAAAGCTCAACATCTAAACAGTGAAAGCTGTAAACATCGAATGGCCACTTCTGCAAATTTTTTCATAGAGAAAATATTTGCTTGGCCGGAAGAAAAAAAAATCAAACCTTAATCAATTGGGGGTTTGCCCCAAAAAAGCCCCCCATGTGGGGGGGCTGTGCCACCCACACTCACCTAACTAAATATACCAACTCTGAGATTGCTCTACAGTGGAGAAAAGGGCAGATTCCCAGTGACAGCCAAGCACATTTTTTCCATACGGAAAAATTTGCGAAAGTGGCTGTTCGATGTTTACAGCTTTTGCTGTTTAGGTGTTGAGCTTTAGGTATTTGATTACCTAATATAAACCACTTTTAAGCCTATTGTTGCCAATCCAAGGAACAAAACAGTAACTATTGCTATTTTATTGGATATCATTTTGAATCCTGTGCTGCAGAGTAGTAAATATTTTAAAGGACTCTTGGTTATTTTTAGACCAACTAAAAAATTTTGTTTTTGAGGGTGAGGAAACATTTTTATGTGAGGTGGATGTTAATGCATTATACATTTCGATATATCAGGAAGAAGGGATTGAATTTGTTGAATTATATTTAAAGAAATATGGGAGTCATTTAGTGCTGGATTCCAAAACTATTTGTGTTTTGTTAGCTTTAGTGCTTAGTAACAACATTTTTCAGTTTGAATCCAACATTAACCAGCAGATCTCAGTGATGGCTATGGGGGCTATAGTAGCCCCAGCATTTGCCAGCCTACTGATGTGTTGGCGGGGTATCTAGTATTTAACATCATTACCTTCTTTCAGATTTGTTACATTTTATCAAAGATATATTAATGAGTTAGTTTTCATTTGGAAGGGTAGTAAAAAAGATTTTGAATTTTTTATAACAGAAATGAATAATAGTGTCAAGTGGTTATATTTTGAAATTGGTTACATAGGCATGTCTGTTAATCTTCTAGATGATGAAATATCTGTAGATTTTGTATTAAATAGATTTGTCAGTAACATTTACAGGAAAAGACACTTAGTGACTATTTGCACTTTAGTAGTTTCCACCCTTCTTTTATGAAGTGCAGTATTTTTAGAGGTCAGGTCATTAGTCTTAGTCACATTATTAGTGATAATGAGACTTTTATAAAAGAAGTAGAATTATTAATTGGTATGTTTCTTGATAGAGGCTATCCAACTGGTAAGTTAATTAGTATATCTAATAAAGCAGTTAAGTTAAGGGATGAGAGGATCCCCCTACACTTAGTTCTGGGTTTGTTCGAAAGTCAAAGATGAAAGTGTTATTAGTGATAACTTATCATTTCCTGTTCCAATGAGCATTGAAAGAAATGTAGTGAGAAATATTATTATGACCAACTGCAAAGTTATTTTAGGAAATAAAGAACTTAGTGATACAACTGGGATTAAACCAAATTTCATTCACAAGAAAACACACAATTTAAAGTATTTATTAGAACACATTAAACTGAAAAATAGTAAGGTGGGTATAGGACCTCTTGGTACCTTTCCTTGTAATAGGTGTAAATTCTGTAGATTTATTTATCCAGAAACTCAGTATTTATTTAAACACACCAATTTTGTTTTGGAACCCAGAGAGAGATTTAATTGTAAAAGTTCAAGTTTAGTTTATTTAGCATTCTATTGTACTTGCCAATGTTTTTACATTGGCAAGAAAGGTAGGACACTTGTGTGTCATATTAGTGAACACATTAGAGCTATTAAAACAAGGACATTAATAATACCCTTGCTAGACATAGTTTGAGCTGCACTTTGTATTGAAAGTTTTATTTTTTGGTTGCTCAGAATGTTAATCCAAGCTTATTTGTTGGTCAACTAATTATCTTAAGTTCTTAGAACTCAAGTGGCAAGTGTTTTTATGGGCTGATGTTACTTTGAGTTTAAATGAAACCATTACAGTAAAAAGTTTGTTAAAATACATATTTATTTAAATATTTTTGACATATAATACTGTGTAGTTTTATTTGTATCATGTAGGCTATGAATGTATAATTGATTTTAAAATGGTGAATGAATACTTTAGAGTTAATAGTTTGTGGTTTACTTGATTTTGATTGATAGAGTGATTAATGACATCACATTTTAATTAGTATAAATTGATGTAAAGTGTTTGATAATTTATTCTGAGGACATTCTAAAAGTGAAAGAACAAAAGCGCTTAAGTACGTCTTTGTGTGATTTCTGGTTTCCAACTGGTGGTTTTGGGCTGCATTTTTGTGGTTTGTTTGTTTGCCCATTCTTTATTTGGTTTAGTAGGTTATTTTAAGCATCCTGATATGGGGTATAAATTTGTGTTTAAGGCTAAAGCTGATTGTTATACACAGCATGTTGTTTATTTAGCCCACTGCCTACAATGTAGGGCATTCTATATTGGTAAAACCGACAGAATGCTGAAAGATAGAAAAATGGAACACCTGTACAATATTAGGATATGTTCCATTAATAATGCCCTGTCAAAACATATTAATACCAGTGTACAGCCCACTTTTTAGTTTTTGGTGATAGATGTTATAGAGCCCGGTTTACGTGGAGGAGATATAAAGACAATAACTGAAACCAGAGAATTAAGATGGCTAAAGGCTGAACAAGGGAAGGGGTTGAATGAAAAACCCTCTTTGAAACCTATTTTAAAAGGATGTAATTTAAGAAATGATTTATATATTTTTAATGGAATATTTAAATGTTGATATAATTATTAATTTTAATTTTAATGAGTTAATTGTCAATATTGATTGGGTAGCATGCTATAGACCATAAATATGGTTGAATTTGTGCTTGATTTTATGTCTGATTTGTTATTTATTTGTTTTGCTCTGCTCTATTAAAGTATGTTTTATGGTGCTTCTGACCCTGCATTACTCCGTTGTTGCTTTTTTTTATCTTGCATTATTTACCTGTTTTTGCCATAATAGTAAACAAGGCATTTCATTCACTGTTGTACCTGCTTACTAGATGTTTGTTTAGGTTTACTATCAAAATTTCAAACCGTACTCCGTCGACTGTACTATCGTCGAACACGGAAGTTCGAAAACGGTAATATCGATGTCAAAAAAACAATCTAGGAACAAGTTTTAACATGGGTCGAGGTAGGTGTTCAGTATTATTCTGAACTACAAACATCTCCCCTACCTCGACCCATGTTAAAACCCGTTCCTAGATTTTTTTTTTGACATCGATATTACCATTTTCGTACTTCCGTGTTCGACGATAGTACAGTCGACGGAGTACAGTTCGAAATTTTGGTAGTAAACTGTTTGTTTAAATACTTGTTAATAGCTGAATTGTTATACTGCGACAATCTTCCCTTTATTGCAAAATATAAATAAATTATTACTCTTTTGGTGGCATGGCATTCTAAAATACTATGCCTTCCATGTAGCAATCTGTGAATTTTTCAATCAGAAGGTGTATACACATAGAAAAATGTAGCAATTCAAGGAAGATTTCTATTCCTTAGCTGCACAAAAGTGTGCGCTGCTATAGTTTTCTGCCTAATAATTTTAGATATACAAGGGGATCGTTGAAACTTTTATACAGAAGTAATAAAACTGTTAACTTCTCACAAAAAATATGTTCTGGTCATTCACCTGACACTGCAAACCACAACCTCTATTCCAACTCTGTTGTGATGATTGACTGAGTTTACCCATCTTGTACATGCAGTTAATATAATGCAAGAAATGACAATCTCATACAATTACTATCTAAATAACACTTGTTTCTGGCCTACATAAACAGAATCCTTTCTTTACAAAAAACATCTGCATGTACTTGAACAACTACCTAAAGTAATGCAACACTAAATTAAACTGTGGAACTGCAATGTTTTTGCTTTCTGTATAAATACATACATATATATATATATATATATATATATATATATATATATATATATATATATATTAGTATAAGCATACAGATGTTTATTTATTTAAAGACATATATATGCTGATTTTACAATTGTATTAGTATATACAATTATGTTATCACATAAACATTCCGTATATTTCTATACAGATACAGTTCTGTGTAAAGGTATGTTTATGCTTTCTTTTGCATTACTGTAATAACATTACAGATACATATTTGCAGTTACACCAGACCTCCCTACCGTCCTGAACTAATTGGTTTTTACCGAGTTTTGGGTCCAAATGAAGGGGTGCCACGATTCCCGAGTGGCACCCCTTCATTTCCGATTTCTTTGCTTTTATTTATTTATTTTATTTTTGCGCTTGGAGCTGACTCCATCACATGCACGATGACGTCAGCTCCGTCAGTGCTACCAGCCAGTCGGAGTTGAGCTCAAGGAGCTCACATCTTCATTTCTGGCTGGTTGCGAGCAGGCGGGAATGGGAAGTGCTTTGAAAATTTGAAAAGAAGTATGCTGGCTTTACAACTGTTGTATATTCTTACTGCCGAGAGAAGAATGCTGGCTTTGCTTATGCTGCTGAGAGTGGGACTTTGTATATGTTGGGCTTGCTTTGAGAGAGGGACTTTGCTTATGCTGCCTTTTCAGATGGAAACTGCTGACTTTGCTGCTTGCTTTGTATATGCTGCCGAGAGACAAACTTTGCTTTTGCTGCCATTTCGGATGCTTACTGCTAAGAGAGGGACTTTGCTTCTGCTGCCATTTCAGAGACTGACTGCTGGCTGGCTTTGGACTTTTCTGGGAATTAGGTAAGGGAAGTGTGTGTGTGTGTGTGTGTGTGTGTGTGTGTGTGTGTGTGTGTGTGTGTGTGTGTGTGTGTGTGTGTGTGTTTGTGTGCATGTATGAAGCAAGCGCTCCTGTGTATGTGTGCGTGTGTGTATGCAGCAAGCGCTTCTGTATGTGTGTGTTTGTCTTAATACACTATTTTACATGCATTTCTATCATTTCTGACGCATTGTCTTGTTGTATGGGTGGTTATCTGAGCTATGCAATGTGAAGGTCATCTTTTCTGTCTTCTACTCTAATTTACTGCTGCCCTAAATCTTTAGAGTTGCCATATGAAATAACCCGAAAATAACAGGTATCACAGTTATTATCATTGTTTGTTACAGTTCACTGAGTAGAACAAGCATTTTTATGAATAAAAAAAATTATTTAGGATAGCGGAATGCTATAAAATCACAAAACCATTCTAACTTCCTCATCATTGTCATAATCCAAAGTAGACAGTAACTCCCAGCAGTTGCTTTTTAATATGGCTATGTTTCAGTGCTGAACAGTTGTGCACACTACATTTGGCATTATCATCTCTAATTGAAAAAGAAATTAAATTGCAGTATTCTATTATAAAGGAGAAGTAAACAGCAATTATAAGAAAACCTAGTGTAAGATGTACTTATCTTCCTGAAATGATATTATGAGTGGGAATTAATGTATTTAGTGAAAATCAAATGCTACTGTAAAGCTACTGTAAGTCTAAGTCTAGAATTCATCTGTTTTCAAGGTAATATTAGTGCACACTCCATTGTGCAGAATATAATATATACAATTCGAAGTGGGCGGGATTGTTTAATTGTGTATGCAAATTTTATGTTAATCAGCGTACAGATGTGTACCTGTTTTTCATGGGCCTTTTCCAGATTTTTGATGTTTCCAGGTTGAGAGGTATGTTACACATATTTCTTCTAGCAAATACATTCAGTTATGCAACTATCTTATAGTTTATTTTTTAAAACCTGTGTTTAATATGACCAACAAGAACTGTGGCTTTCTCACCACTACCTGTCAACCCAATCAGCCAGCTGCTTGCTCCTGTGCTCCTGTAGGTCATCCAACCTGTGGTGGCACTAGTGGCTGGAGTGGGTGATCCCTGTCACGGATGACAGGTACTCCCCTGACTCCTGCCAGATGTCTATATTTTCCCATTCAGAAACTTGCACTTATGTCTGTATATTATCCAGGTGTGACTTGGTAAGAAGGTAGACCATTGTCAAGGTCTCCTTAACTAACCAGCTCAGAGCTCAGCCTCTTGCCTTCAGAGGTGCTGTCATCATTCATAGTGCCAGTACCAGAATGAAGAAAGAATGAGCATGGCAGTGGTTCACAGGTTTAGAAACACTCCCTCTGGGTGGGACATTACCTTAAACAAACCCATGTAATCAGCAGGGGCATTAGATCAGGTACTGCTATTTCTGGCAACTTTAGTTTAACCAAAAAGGCGATGTCACATATATAAATTCCTAGATTAGTACTAAACTAACTGGCATTGTGGGCCATTTTCAGAATAGCCAGTTACCCCATGTGGGAATCAGACTCTGCACCTTGTGGCTGTAAGGTAAACAGCTTAACCATTGTACCAACCCCAACATGCTTTTTTAAAGGAATACATTCACAATTAATTTATATTGTGAATAAACAACAGTATCCAATGATCATTTTTCTTTATATTACTTATATTTTCTACTGCTGATGTGCATTTCCTTTTACATTTTTTGGAGTCTTACATCTGAATGTCATTTATACATGCCTCATGCAGTTGATCAGGGAGGGGTCTTTTTCCAGAAAAACATTTTCTACCTTTTACTGAAATTATGTGTATGAGTAGCAATGTTAATTAAATGTTGTGTGCTTTGAGGTGTTAAGGTGTGCCAAATAGTGTTAGATGGGCAGTGATTAAATTTCATGGCTGTGCAAATTCTCATGCATATGACTCCATTTTGTTTCTTCTAATTCAGCTTTGAGCATATCTAAGGCTATCTGTGCATTCCCATGGCTTGCTGAAGACTGATGAGGACTGCTGTGGATTCTGCTGCTGTCCTTAGTGCCTTCAAGTCAATCTGAGGCCACATTCATGAGCAGCAGAAAATGGCTTACATGCATAAGTGGCCTTACACATTCATGTATTACTACAATTCACAGAAATAAAAGTAAAACAGCCTAATATGGATACAAAATGTGTAAATATATCTGAGCTGATTTGAAATGGTTTAATACCACCATATTAACTTGTGATTATTTGAGTTAGGTGGCAAATGACTTTGGAAACCATGAATGTAATAAATAAATAAATAAATAAATAAATAAATAAATAAAAGTAATATTCTAAATTAATATGATACATTTGAAAATGATGTATATTTATTTATTTATTTACTGACTGACATTTGATTAACTGGAAAGTCTGACTGGGTAAAAGGCCATTTTCAGTGGAGGCCCAGGGAGAAAAGCTCCAAATTATTACAAAACAGTTTAATAATAATAATGTGACAATTTTCAAAAATAATACAAAAAACATCTGCAGTTTAAATAATTATAACAAATTAGTGATAATATACATTGGTTAAGAATTGATCCAACTTATATGACAATAATTTAATATTTATAGAAATATTAGACAGTTTGTAGAGAAATTAAAGTAAGTTAGTCTAATAGAAACAGAAATTGCAATATGAAGTGAGGGAAACAGGCTTACGGTTATTTAGACAGGAAGTCAGGGAAGAAAATTTGACATACGTAAGGAAGTAAGTGAGGAAGGGAGAGTAAGGAAGTATAAGGAATGAAAAGGTACTCGTTCACATTTAGGGATATAGTTTATTCTGGTTTTGAGCAAGAACAGTCTTTCAGAGTGGTTTTGAAAAAATGGGAGGGAAGGTATTGACCTGATAGATACAGGTAAGGAGTTCCAGGCCTTAGCAACCTTGTACTAGCACAGACAATGCCCAGAAGATTTGATAGGTCTGTAGACAGACACAAGTTTTTGATCATTGGATCATAATGATCGACTGGGAACATAGATGGTAAGAAGATGTGCATGTTAGTTGATGAGGCAGTTCTAACCAATTTAGGGTTTTCAGTGCTATATAGTGGTGGGTTCTAAAAAGGGTATTTGCTGCAAATTTAGCCACTTTCTTCTAGCATTGTTCACGTTTTAATTTTTATGAAGGCTGGGGGTTAATAAATATGGGTGCACCATAAAGAAGTGTGGGGAGGAGAGAAGTAGTGGCAAGTCTAGTTTTAGTTGCATCAGTGAGAAAATTTTGGCTCTGTAAAGCATCCCTGTTTTTTGATGATTTTTTTATGCAATTTTGTATATGCAGGTCGAATATAAGTTTATCAAGCAGTATTATCCATACCTCTCAACTGTACAGAGTTTTGCAGAATGTCCAGATTTTTGCATAATATTTTTGTTGTGTTCCTCCTAAAATCTATACTTTTTCTGGCAAATAGCTGAGGATTGAAGTCATTAAATAATGACAAACATTTGAGTTTAAGACTCCACATCCGTCAGACAATTCATACTAATGCAAAACCTATTATTCTATCAACTTTCAAAGTTTGTAAGAGCAATATTTAAAATATACCCCTATTTCTCTCCCCATCATTTCAGGCTTTGTCCAGATTTTTTGCTCTAAGAGGTTGAGAGGTATGGTATTATCCCTCATAATTTTCTATGAGAAGTGACTTCAATGGCTGCATTATCAAGAGAGAGTGAGTTCACTTTCAAAATGTATGTGTTACTGATATGAAGGGTATATTACAATGGTATTAGTGAATACTGTAAAGCTGCCATTTGTAAATGGAAAATCATGATAGCAGAGGTGGAAATGATTAGTGATTAATGAGAAAAAATACTATTTTGGTGTTATGGTTGAAATGCAGTGTTTTAATTATGAAGTAATGAAGTGGTAAGGATGTGCTGTTGGCTGGAGGAAGCATGACTCTGTTAACAAAGTGAATGCTTTACCGTTCTAAATAGCACAACTTTATTTGGCTGGACAGAGCTTTTGCATATGTGTACATTTATGTGTTACCTAACTTTATTTATATATCTATATATATATATATATATATATATATATATATATATATATATATATATATATATATTTATATGAGCATGGCAGGCACACTTTCATTGCAGTGTTACATGACTGATGATTACATGCTGAAAAAACAAGGAATCAAGGCAGAGAAAGAACAGTTTCAGCCCTGAGGTAAACACATCCTTGTGACAGCGCTTAGGACATACCATAAATATCTGTTTGGTAAAGGAGGCCCCAAACAAGCTGAAAGGACAAATGCCTGGAACTAAGCTGTCCTACACATTAATGCAATTGGTGGAAAAAACTGCACATTAACAAAGTGCAAGAAGAGGGCAAAAATATGTCAAAATGGGCTAGAAGCAAGGCAGAATACAATTGCCCTTATCATTACTGGGAGGGGGTGCCCCAACAATTCTCCCATTAACACCAGATGAGGAATATCTCCTCTCCATCAATGTGGGTGACTATGACACAGAAGCTGATGGCACTCTAATAATCAGATGTGATGTGGACACTGGCTATTACCAATGTCTACAGCACTAGAACTCATGTGCTCCAGGAGGTTAGTTAAAAAAATATAACATATATTTATATAGATAATTGAATGCTAACATGGAATGATTACTTTAAACACAAGATAATTACTATTACTATGTGAAGCTTCCGTATCTACACAGAATGACAATGAAGGCAGTATGCAAGGTACTTGTCCCCCAAAACCTCCTTAATCAGCATATGGTAGTGTATGTTTATTAGCAATATTTTCAAATCATTTTTTACATGGTCATCAGTAGAAGCAAAGCAGTTCTATGGTACCAATAAATTTAGAGGATAGCAGCAGAAAGACTAAGAAGATGATGAAGATGATGATGACATAGTTATATTTAGGAGACAGCCGAGGAAAGTGTTATGCAGTCCACAAGTTTAATAGCAAGATCTCACATCCTACAGTATGATAGCAACTCTGCAAGAAGTCACAGTGCATCAGAAGTAAAGCACATGCTGACATCACACTGACAGTTGTACAGGAGGATATCCAATGTATCTCTAAACCTCTGCACTTCTCCAAATCCAGACAAACACTTTTAGGATGAAAGCAGACATCATTAGTCAGAGTGGGACAGGAACTGGGAGCTGCAATGGCAACATGGGTCACTTCACCACCAGACTGGCAAATGATCATGCTATGCAGAATGCAACATGCAGTAAACATTATACACACAGTATCTGGGACATATTGGAGGGCACTGGCAGACTAATCCAGGTGGCTATAATGACTTCTCAAGAGTCCAAAGAGCCTCTCAGTCACAGTACGGGTCTGGGACAGGGCTATGTTGTAGGTCTGTTATGCAGCTCCACTTGGACTTCTCACTGGTGTAATGAGCCATACCTCCAGGGGGACATCCAGCAGTACCTGAAAAAAGGGAGATAGAAAAAGAGAGAGAGAGAGAAGGGAGGAGGAATTAAAACAAAGAAAACCGGTTTAGTATTCATCAGTGCATTTTGCCATGAGTAAAACTTCAATAAAATTTAGAAAGAAAAAAAAAATATATATATATATATATATATATATATATATATATATATATATATATATATATATATATATAGTTCCCCTTTACAATCTCAAATTTCAGTATCTCTGGACCATAAAGGCAAAAACCAAAAATGTCGAAAGTAGAAAGTCAAGAAAAAATAAACACGAACTCCACAAAATAACCAGCAAAATGGCAAGGTATAGGTAATCAAGGTAAAACGCAGTAGACACAGCAACCCGTTTATTGCAAACTGCACGACAAAAAACAAATATCCACACGTAGTTGATTTCCACTTGTTGTTAAGCGCTTTCATCTGCGGACTGCAGACTTCATCAGAACAAGTGTAACAAACATTAACATTGTAATTTATACTAATTTTGGCGCCAAAACATGCAAGTTTCCTTAAAGATACATCACTAAAAAATATACTGACTTCTCTTGACACATTCCTTAAAAACATACCATATACATTTCATTATACTTGTACTAATACATATTTAAATAAATATATATAAAATATATAATACTAAAATCGTTGTTTTTATATTTATATGTATCTTGATGTAAAATATCATCACAACATAAAAAACCTAAAACATACCATTTCATCCTACATTAAATCTAGCTATAAACTTACTATATATAAATCAAATTTTACTTAATACACTAATTACCATGATGGACTACATAAAATTATTACATATTTAAAAAAGGTTTGATACTTATAAAATCATTGATTCCTGGGCTCCTAGTGGCATCTACTAAAATTTGCCACTTACTCTCCTTACATGCTAATCTATTTTTCCAATCCCCTCCAAAGGGTATATAATATTCCTGCTCTATAATGGTAAACAAAAATGTATGTTGTTCCCCTTGTTCACTTATATGTTTATATAGTGCATTGTTGAGGTCTTTTGTCTGTATCCTATAATAATGTTCATATATACGTTTCCTCAACTGTCTCTCTGTTTTGCCTATATAAAATGCTGAACATTCTTTGCATTTTGCAAGATAAACAACCTGTTTAGTATTACAATTTCCACCTCTACTTCTGATTCGTGTGTGGTTAACATCTTCTAATACTAAGCTTGATTGATCATAAATATATTTACATTGCCTACATCTCCCACATTTCTTTGTAGATACCCACTTTTTACTTTCTTTCTGCCTATTATTACCCGCTTTCTCTAACAATCTCTTGATGTTGGGTGCTGTCTTATATGCCTTGTATGCATGGTTAGAAAAAACTACCACCCCTCCTCCTTTGTCGGGTTTCATTATTCTGATATCTCGATTATTCATTAATTCCTTCAAACATTCTCTTTCACCAATAGTTAAATTATCTATTTAATTTATAATTAAATTATTATTATTAGATACCTATGAAGATAATTTAACTATTGGTGAAAGAGAATGTTTGAAGGAATTAATGAATAATCGAGATATCAGAATAATGAAACCCAAAAATGGTGGTAGTTTCTAACCATGCATACAAGGCAGAAATACATAATATATTATATGAATCTGGGAATTATGAGGTAGTGTCCATGAACCAAATTTACATAGGGTATAAAAGAATAGATCTAATATTAGAAGAATATCTATTGGATAACAGAATAACAAAGGATATTTATGATTTTATTAAGATTGAACATCCAATCATGGCACATATTGTAGGGATACCAAAAATTCATAAGTCGATAAAAAAACCCCATTTAGACCAATAATTTCGGGATCGAAATCAAAAGCATTCAATATAGGTTTCACCGTAGATAAATGGATTAAACATACATATGATAATATATCACATCTTATCAAAGATTCGTGGGACTTTTTAGGCAAATTAACCCCCCTCAGTATGTAAAGAAGAATTTATTTTTATTACTATTGATGTTTGTGATCTTTTTTCAAGCATACCGAAAGATGAGGGACTAGACTATTTTTGTAACTGCCTAAGAACTTTTTCCAAATTGAGTTGGGGTAAAATAGTACTTATACTAGATATGATGACATTAGTACTTGATCACAATTACATCTCATTTGAAGGTGAATACTTCAAACAGAGCAAGGGGGTAGCTATGGGAGCATCATGCACACCCATTTTTGCTAACCTAGTTATGCTGGACTGGGAAAACAATTTTGTATTTAATAGTGAACACTATTCAAAAATAGCATTTTATGCAAGATTTCTCGATGATATCTTTATTTTATGGAAGGGTTCTAAGGATGATATTAATAATTTTATAAAGTATATTAATGGAACCACCTCTTTTTTGAAATTTACTCATACTATAAGCGATACAGGATTAGCGTATTTAGATACATATATTTATAAAACTATAGATGGTTATGCCTCGAAGGTGCATAGGAAGAGCACATTTTCTAATGATTATGTATATTTTACTAGCAATCATCCCCCACATATTTTTAAGAACATAGTTAAAGGACAGTGTATCAGGGGAGCAAGAATGTCTTCAACAAAACTAGAGATGGAAAATGAAATGCAGTTTATATTCAACTTATTTTCCAACAGAGGGTATCCCAAAAAAATGTTAGAGGATGCTATTAAATATGTTACATCACAATGGGACCACAAATATATTCCATTATTGGGGAAGCAAGGAAAAATGAACGAAAATCCCTCAAATATTTTATATGCAGGGTGAGTTTGTGTTTTAACTTATAGTCCATATGTTAATTGTATAAAAGAAATTTTAACAAGACATTGTGATATTGTTTCAGTATCTGAGCCTCTCAGAGATAAATTGGGAAATTACCCAAGGGTTGTATATAAGACAGCACCCAACATCAAGAGATTGTTAGAGAAAGCAGGTAATAATAGGCAGAAAGAAAGTAAAAAGTGGGTATCTACAAAGAAATGTGGGAGATGTAGGCAATGTAAATATATTTATGATCAATCAAGCTTAGTATTAGGAGATGTTAACCACACACGAATCAGAAGTAGAGGTGGAAATTGTAATACTAAACAGGTTGTTTATCTTGGAAAATGCAAATAATGTTCAGCATTTTATATAGGCAAAACAGAGAGACAGTTGAGGAAACGTATATATGAACATTATTATAGGATACAGACAAAAGACCTCAACAATGCACTATATAAACATATAAGTGAACAAGGGGAACAACAATCATTTATGTTTACCATTATAGATCAGGAATATTATATACCCTTTGGAGGGGATTGGAAAAATAGATTAGCATGTAAGGAGAGTAAGTGGCAAATTTTAGTAGATGCCACTAGGAGCCCAAGAATCAATGATTTTATAAGTATCAAACCTTTTTTAAATATGTAATACTTTTATGTAGTCCATCATGGTAATTAGTGTATTAAGTAAGATTTGATTTATATATAGTAAGTTTATAGCTAGATTTAATGTAGGATGAAATGGTATGTTTTAGATTTTTTATGTTGTGATGATATTTTACATCAAGATACATATAAATATAAAAACAACGATTTTAGTATTTTATATTTTATATATATTTATTTAAATATGTATTAGTACAAGTATAATGAAATGTATATGGTATGTTTTTAAGGAATGTGTCAAGAGAAGTCAGTATATTTTTTAGTGATGTATGTTTAAGGAAACTTGCAAGTTTTGGCGCCAAAATTAGTATAAATTACAATGTTAATGTTTGTTACACTTGTTCTGATGAAGTCTGCAGTCCGCAGATGAAAGCGCTTAACAACAAGTG